>NC_134510.1:42066277-42216277 GCF_027942865.1 Odontesthes bonariensis
AAGAGGGACTTTCGTGCCGTGGCTGGACTGCCGATCATAATCGGAGCAACAGACTGCACACATATACGCATCAAAGCACCAAGAGCTGAAGGCCAGGTGGGTGTGTCTCCATACAGCGGGGGGGAAAACTGCTGTATAGCCCAGAGAAGGCATGCCAGATGTGCACAATATTGCCATGAACGAGGGTCTCCACCTGAACCAGCCCAGGCAGACCAGAAGGTGCCAGAAGACCCCCCTCATGGACCCCCCATCAAAGTTGCAGTCATCGAGCGCCTGGCCATGGAGAGACGTTTTTTTTTAAGCCATTTTCATATCAAACTATTTCTTCTTTATTTCGGTGACATTACGAACTACAGGTGACACGGAATTAACAGCACTCCTAATAACTTCCCATTTCTTGGCTTTAGAAGGTCCCGTAATTCCACTGCTGACTCTACTAAAAATGACAGATTTTCAGAGCTCCTAAAGTTGTTCTTTCTGGATCTCTGAAAGCAGAACTTCAGTCTCAGAGTCCCTAAAGTTGTTCTTTCTGGATCTCTGAAAGCAGAACTTCAGTCTCAGAGCCCCTAAAGTTGTTCTTTCTGGATCTCTGAAAGCAGAACTTCAGCCTCAGAGCCCCTAAAGTTGTTCTTTCTGGATCTCTGAAAGCAGAACTTCAGTCTCAGAGCCCCTAAAGTTGTTCTTTCTGGATCTCTGAAAGCAGAACTTCAGTCTCAGAGTCCCTAAAGTTGTTCTTTCTGGATCTCTGAAAGCAGAACTTCAGTCTCAGAGCCCCTAAAGTTGTTCTTTCTGGATCTCTGACAGCAGAACTTCAGTCTCAGAGTCCCTAAAGTTGTTCTTTCTGGATCTCTGAAAGCAGAACTTCAGTCTCAGAGCCCCTAAAGTTGTTCTTTCTGGATCTCTGAAAGCAGAACTTCAGTCTCAGAGCTCCTAAAGTTGTTCTTTCTGGATCTCTGAAAGCAGAACTTCAGTCTCAGAGCCCCTAAAGTTGTTCTTTCTGGATCTCTGAAAGCAGAACTTCAGTCTCAGAGCCCCTAAAGTTGTTCTTTCTGGATCTCTGAAAGCAGAACTTCAGTCTCAGAGCTCCTAAAGTTGTTCTTTCTGGATCTCTGAAAGCAGAACTTCAGTCTCAGAGCCCCTAAAGTTGTTCTTTCTGGATCTCTGAAAGCAGAACTTCAGTCTCAGAGCTCCTAAAGTTGTTCTTTCTGGATCTCTGAAAGCAGAACTTCAGTCTCAGAGTCCCTAAAGTTGTTCTTTCTGGATCTCTGAAAGCAGAACTTCAGTCTAATTTAGGGCGTGGAGTATACAAATCTACTATCCTCGTGCACGTACACTTAAATATGCACAGGTGTGATTCATCATTTACGCAGGTCGTTCACACACTTTTTCCCAAGTTAAGAGCGTTTGTTGAATCTGACGGGGTGTGTTCGTAGAGACCTTCGTACCAAAGAAGTGAGAGAATTTTAGAATAAACATAGGAAAATGTTCCTGCATGAGGCCCAATGTCCTTTGGACAGACCAGACCAAAGTGGAGATGTTTGCTCATAATGCACAGCAGCACGTTTGGAGGAAACCAAACACAGCATATCAGCACAAACACCTCACACCAGCTGTCAGCACGGTGGTGGAGGGCTGATGATCTGGGCTGGTTCTGCAGCCACAGGACCTGGGCACCTTGCAGCCATTGAGTCCACCATGAACTCCTCTGAATACCGAAGTGTTCCAGAGTCTTACCATTGCTATGCTGATGACAGCCAAATCTATGTGCCCCTAAGGAAGAAGGATGCTTTCTCCTTTAAACCACTTCTGTTATGTCTTGAAGACATTAGGCAAGGCAAGGCAAGTCAAGGCATCTTTATTTATACAGCGCATTTCATACCACAGGCAACTCAATATGCTTTACATAAAGACAAGGCATTTAAAAGAGCAGCATAAAGCAGCAATTTAAAGAGAAAAAAATAGAATAAAAATTAAAAACACAGTTAAAAGCAATCAAAGAAGAGGGGAAAAGAAAGATATAAACTCAACCATAAGCAAACCGAAAGAGAAATGTTTTTAACCTGGATTTAAAAGTGCTTACAGTTGTGGCTGATTTCAGTTCTGCTGGTAGTTTGTTCCAGATGTGAGCAGCATAACGGCTAAAAGCTGCTGGTAGTTTGTTCCAGTTGTGTGCAGCATAACGGCTAAAAGCTGCTGGTAGTTTGTTCCAGTTGTGAGCAGCATAACGGCTAAAAGCTGCTGGTAGTTTGTTCCAGCTGTGAGCAGCATAACGGCTAAAAGCTGCTGGTAGTTTGTTCCAGTTGTGAGCAGCATAACGGCTAAAAGCTGCTGGTAGTTTGTTCCAGATGTGTGCAGCATAACGGCTAAAAGCTGCTTCACCGTGTCTAGTTTGAACTCTCCCATCTGTTTCTGAGTGTGTGACCCTGTGCATGTGCATGTTCAACAGGTGCCAACCTGGATGGGTTGAAACCGGAGGACAAATTTCGTGTGTTTGCATGACCAATAAATCGGATCTTAATCTTAAGAAGAGAAGAATCAAGGTGTTGATGGTCCAGTCAGAGTCCAGACCTCAGCCTGACTGAGATGCTGTGCAGAAACCAGTGCTGCAGGCCTCAATGAGCTGAAGCAGCTGTCTTACTGACTCTCTCCCTCTCTCTCCCGCTTTCTCCCTCTCTCTCTCTCTCCCTCTCTCCCTCTCTCCCTCTCTCTCTCTCTCAGCCTGTAATGTCACCATCCACAACCGCTGCAGGGACAGCCTGGCCAGCTGCGCCAAGATGAAGCAGAAGGTAAAACCTGTCTGTCTGTCTGACCACCTGTCTGTCTGTCTGACCACCTGTCTGTCTGTCTGTCTGACCACCTGTCTGTCTGTCTGTCTGACCACCTGTCTGTCTGTCTGACCACCTGTCTGTCTGTCTGTCTGACCACCTGTCTGTCTGTCTGTCTGACCACCTGTCTGTCTGACCACCTGTCTGTCTGTCTGACTGACCACCTGTCTGTCTGTCTGTCTGTCTGACCACCTGTCTGTCTGTCTGTCTGTCTGACCACCTGTCTGTCTGTCTGACTGACCACCTGTCTGTCTGTCTGTCTGACCACCTGTCTGTCTGTCTGTCTGACTGACCACCTGTCTGTCTGTCTGACCACCTGTCTGTCTGTCTGACCACCTGTCTGTCTGTCTGTCTGTCTGTCTGACCACCTGTCTGTCTGTCTGTCTGTCTGTCTGACCACCTGTCTGTCTGTCTGTCTGTCTGACCACCTGTCTGTCTGTCTGTCTGTCTGACCACCTGTCTGTCTGTCTGACCACCTGTCTGTCTGTCTGTCTGACCACCTGTCTGTCTGTCTGACCACCTGTCTGTCTGTCTGTCTGTCTGACCACCTGTCTGTCTGTCTGACCACCTGACTGTCTGTCTGACCACCTGTCTGTCTGTCTGACCACCTGACTGTCTGTCTGACCACCTGTCTGTCTGTCTGACCACCTGTCTGTCTGTCTGACCACCTGTCTGTCTGTCTGACCACCTGTCTGTCTGTCTGTCTGACCACCTGTCTGTCTGTCTGACCACCTGTCTGTCTGTCTGACCACCTGTCTGTCTGACTGACCACCTGTCTGTCTGACTGACCACCTGTCTGTCTGTCTGACCACCTGTCTGTCTGTCTGTCTGACCACCTGTCTGTCTGTCTGACCACCTGTCTGTCTGTCTGACCACCTGTCTGTCTGACTGACCACCTGTCTGTCTGTCTGTCTGACCACCTGTCTGTCTGTCTGACCACCTGTCTGTCTGTCTGTCTGACCACCTGTCTGTCTGACTGACCACCTGTCTGTCTGACTGACCACCTATCTCTCTCTCTCTTCTACAGCAACAGAAACTGGCTTTGGCAAGAAACAGTTCATCTTTACAGAACGTTGCATTACGGACAAAGAGTGAGTCAACCTTTCTATATCCACCAGTCTTCCTGTACCCATCTTCTGCCTCCTCCATAATGTTATTCCTCCTTTCTCCTCCTCCTCAGCTCCAATGATGAAGGAGCGTCCCAGTTCTGCCATCTACCCCTCGGACAGCCTCCGTCAGTCTCTGCTTGGCTCCAGGCGGGTGCGCTCCGGCCTCTCTCTCGCCAAGAGCGTCTCCACCAATAACATTGCAGGGTGAGGATCAGCAGAGAGCTGATTGGCTGTAGATTATTCAGAGAGGAATCATTGCAGAAACTCTTTATTGTCATTTTACCAGAAGTTTACCGAATCTGCGCCTAGTCCAACTGTCCTTCTATCCTAACCCTAACCCTTCTATCCTAACCCTAACCCTTCTATCCTATCCTTAACCCTTATATTCTATCCCTAACCCTTCTATCCTATCCCTAACCCTTCTATCCTATCCCTTCTATCATAACCCTACCCTTATATTCTATCCCTAACCCTTCTATCCTAACCCTAACCCTTCTATCCTAACCCTTCTATCCCAACCCTAACCCTTCTATCCTAACCCTTCTATCCTAACCCTAACCCTTCTATCCTATCCTTAACCCTTATATTCTATCCCTAACCCTTCTATCCTAACCCTAACCCTTCTATCCTAACCCTTCTATCCTAACCCTAACCCTTCTATCCTATCCTTAACCCTTATATTCTATCCCTAACCCTTCTATCCTAACCCTACCCTTATATCCTATCCCTAACCCTTCTATCCTAACCCTAACCCTTCTATCCTATCCTTAACCCTTATATTCTATCCCTAACCCTTCTATCCTATCCTTAACCCTTATATTCTATCCCTAACCCTTCTATCCTATCCCTAACCCTTCTATCCTATCCCTTCTATCCTAACCCTACCCTTATATTCTATCCCTAACCCTTCTATCCTATCCTTAACCCTTATATTCTATCCTTAACCCTTATATTCTATCCCTAACCCTTCTATCCTATCCTTAACCCTTATATTCTATCCCTAACCCTTCTATCCTAACCCTTCTATCCTAACCCTTCTATCCTAACCCTACCCTTATATTCCATCCCTAACCCTTCTATCCTATCCCTAACCCTTCTATCCTATCCTTAACCCTTATATTCTATCCCTAACCCTTCTATCCTATCCCTAACCCTTCTATCCTATCCCTAACCCTTCTATCCTAACCCTAACCCTTCTATCCTATCCCTAACCCTTTTATTATATCCCTAACCCTTCTATCCTAACCCTAACCCATCTATCTTATCCTTAACCCTTATAGTCTATCCCTAACCCTTCTATCCTATCCCTAACCCTTCTATCCTATCCTTAACCCTTATATTCTATCCCTAACCCTTCTATCCTATCCCTAACCCTTCTATCCTAACCCTAACCCTTCTATCCTACCCCTAACCCTTTTATTATATCCCTAACCCTTCTATCCTAACCCTAACCCATCTATCTTATCCTTAACCCTTATATTATATCCCTAACCCTTCTATCCTAACCCTAACCCATCTATCTTATCCTTAACCCTTATATTCTATCCCTAACCCTTCTATCCTATCCCTAACCCTTCTATCCTATCCTTAACCCTTATATTCTATCCCTAACACTTCAATCATAACCCTCACCTGTCTCTCACCCGTCTCTCACCTGTCTCTCACCCGTCTCTCACCTGTCTCTCACCTGTCTCTCACCTGTCTCTCACCCGTCTCTCACCTGTCTCTCACCTGTCTCACCTGTCTCTCACCTGTCTCTCATCTGTCTCACCCGTCTCTCACCTGTCTCTCACCTGTCTCTCACCTGTCTCATCTGTCTCTCACCTGTCTCTCACCTGTCTCTCACCTGTCTCTCATCCGTCTCTCACCTGTCTCTCACCCGTCTCTCACCTGTCTCTCACCTGTCTCTCACCTGTCTCTCATCTGTCTCTCACCTGTCTCACCTGTCTCTCACCTGTCTCTCACCTGTCTCTCATCTGTCTCACCCGTCTCTCACCTGTCTCTCACCCGTCTCTCACCTGTCTCTCACCTGTCTCTCACCTTTCTCATCTGTCTCTCACCTGTCTCTCACCTGTCTCTCTACTGTCTCTCACCCGTCTCTCACCTGTCTCTCACCTGTCTCTCATCTGTCTCTCACCTGTCTCTCACCTGTCTCTCATCTGTCTCTCACCTGTCTCATCTGTCTCTCACCTGTCTCACCTGTCTCTCACCTGTCTCTCATCTGTCTCTCACCTGTCTCTCACCTGTCTCTCACCTGTCTCTCATCTGTCTCTCACTTGTCTCTCACCTGTCTCTCACCTGTCTCTCACCTGTCTCTCACCTGTCTCACCTGTCTCTCACCTGTCTCTCACCTGTCTCTCATCTGTCTCTCACCTGTCTCTCACCTGTCTCTCACTTGTCTCTCATCTGTCTCTCACCTGTCTCTCACCTGTCTCTCATCTGTCTCTCACATGTCTCTCACCTGTCTCTCACCCGTCTCTCATCTGTCTCTCACCTGTCTCTCACCTGTCTCTCACCTGTCTCCCAGGGGATCTGAGGACTCTATGGGTCTCAGGAGGATTCTGTCCCAGTCCACAGAGTCGTTGAACTTCAGGAGCAGAACTCTCTCCATGGAGTCTCTCACAGACGACGGTCCGTCGAACACTTCTTATTGATCACAGTTTCAGCTGTTTCAGCCTGCAGTCACATGATCACTGCAGTGCTGACAGGGTTCCTGTGTGCAGGAGACTGGTGGTGGAGCCCCCTGCTGGAGGAGCTGCAGGCTGAGGGCAGCTGTGTTCAGGCGGACAGCTGGAGTCTGGCTGTGGAGGCCAACTACCTGCAGACGCAGCACAAAGACGTCATCAAGCAGCAGGACGTCATATACGGTGAGAAAATGTTAACCCTAACCTACAGGCATGATGGAAGCTGCTTCCACAGATATGTATAGAATGGCTAGATGTCTCGTCCGCGTTGCTGGGCAACGGAGTTGAACGTCCGCAGATGGCCGCCATCTTACCACAGGCAGCTCTCTCGCCGACAACATTGTGTTGATGGTGAAACATTCAAACATTCAGACATAACTTGCTTAAAGCAATACTATGTAACATTTCTACCTTAAAATAACAGCTTGAAAAAAATTGTGTGGCTAGAATGAGTTTTAATATTACGATCGGCCTGTCTCCTGTGCCCTTCGGGGGTCTGAGTTGGAAAAACTGCGCTATGTAACTTTGCTGGAGCGGCCCGGGAGCTGAGCGGAAGTACTTCGACTTGCTTTCTGGCACACCTACCGCAGAAACAAATAGACCCCTCTCACACTCCCAGGTACATTTGATTACTCTTACCTTCTCGGTTGACATAGCTTGCACCTTCTGACTCCTCGCCAGTTCGTCAACAAACGTGAAACGTGAAAGCGAAAGGGTGTTGTATTTACGACAGTGTAACCGTACATTACCTCCAAGCCTGTAGGGGGAGCTCCAGAGTGGGCTTTTTGAGAAGTTACATTGTATTGCTTTAATTCTCAAATGTTTAAGTCATTATAAACATCAAAGTAGTAAGCTAATTATCACACTACAGACGAATTCCATATTTATTTTTTAAAATAAAAAACGTAAATATTTCACGTTTATTTGCCCCATGACTCAACTTTATTTACCCCTTGGGATGACTCCCTCAGGGAAATTCAAGTCCCCAGTAGCTCCAAACACACACATAGGATCTCTATAAATCTAAAATACAGTATAATATAGAATAATTAATATAATATATCATTAAAATATAATTAACATAGAATAATCTAAAACAAGATATACAAAGTAAAGAGAGTTAAATAAAATAAGTTATAGCACTATGGTTGAGTTATTGCCCATATTGCACTACACTTGTGTTAATTACACATTGTATGCACATAGTCTGACCATAAATAGAAAAGATATTGCACAGTAGGGACGTGAATTATTACACAGATGACCGAATAAATAAAATATCGCACATGGTCTTTTAGTATGTAAAACAGTGTAAAATGGTGGAGATTTCTGCGAGATAAGAGTTATTACTCTTATCTCTTATCAGCGTCAGAGCAGATCACTTACCGTAACTCAGGTTACCTCAGGTTTGGCTGTCTCCCGGACATCTCACCCTGTGGTAAGATGGCCGACCTGTGCGGACGTTCTAAACTCAGACGTAACACATCGAGCCATTCTATACATATCTATGGCAGCTTCCTTCAGTTGTTACCCATCAGGACAGGATAAAGTCTGCATCAGAGACACAGACTGACTCAGAAAGCCTCTAACTGCTTTATCCCAGAGCTGATCCAGACGGAGTTCCACCATGTACGGACACTGAGGATCATGGAGGGGGTGTACCGGCGGGGGATGCTGGAGGAGGTGATGCTGGAGGCCGGCGTGGTCCACACCATCTTCCCCTGTCTGGACCAGCTGGTGGAGTTCCACTCCAGCTTCCTCTCAGAGCTGCTGAGCCGGAGGAGGGAGGGCCTGATGGAGGGCAGCTCCACCAACTTCACCGTCCGCAGGCTGGGAGACCTGCTGCTCCGTCAGGTAGGGACGTAGTTAGATTTTCATAGATCAGATGGAGTTTCACACACTAAAGAAAGTGAGCAACAGTTTGACGTTTAAACAGAAAGAGAACAGGGGGGGTTTTGCTCCATCTGCTGGACGTCCTCAGTCACTGCCTCACTGCAGAGGCTGATCCCACTGAGGACTGAATTCAATTCAATTCAATTCATTTTTATTTATATAGCGTCAAATACAACAAATGTCATCTCAAGGCACTTAGATAATAAAGTCCAATTCAAGCCAATTGGAATTCAATTAATTGTAATCATAATTATTCATAAAATAATCCAATTCGTTCATATAGAGCCAATTCAAAAACAGTTTCCTAGCTAAGGAAACCAACAGATTGCACTGAAACTTTGTCTTCGGTCCAATCTCCCATCCTGAGCGTGCCATCAGAACCAGAACCAGAACCAGGAAGGGTGGCCATCAGAACCAGAACCAGGAAGGGTGGCCATCCGCCTCTACCAGCTGGAGTTTGAAGCTTCTTTATGATGAACATTTAATGTCTCAGATCTGTCCAGGACAGCATAAAGGCAGCAGTTGGACACTTAAAGTTATTAAAAAGGGAAAGATTGGATATCATCCTCCCTGTTCTGGGGTTTGAGTTCTTCAGACAGAACGCACCAATGAATCATTGGTGTGATCTGATAGTTCTGGCAGCTACTTTGGGAGAAGGAGAACCCTCATGCCCTGCGGGACATTGTGTACATGGCAGGACTCCTGGGGGAAGTGGAGGACTGTGTGTTTGTCGATGTTGTCAGTCGTGGACGTTGAAGATTTACACACTTTTGGATTTATGATTACTGATTTCCTGCTGTTTGGAGTTGGAGGATACCTGGCATATCAAGAAATTAAGAAAGCGTGGGCAGCGTTTGAGGGGGTCGGCAGAGCAATCAACACTCAGACTGAGATGCTACGTGAGCAGAATGGGAAGCTGCATGCGATCCTTACACAGGTTCAGCGGGCCGGCTGAGGTTCCTGGACTCAGAAGAGAAATGGAATAAATCTGGGAGAAAGCTGATCGCTCGGACCGGGCGGAAAGGTCCTGGAATTTGGCTGTACAACCCACAATTTGGCTGTTTGGATTCACCATTGAGACGCACCAGCAAAGACTTCAAGGCAGGCGGAAAAATGACGAGTCTGCCTGACCCAAACAGTTTTTGTTATCTCAATCTGGCTCCCCTGTGCTGGCCTTGGCTGCCAGCTGCAGCTTCTCCTGGATGTTATTTTAATAAGACGCTCTGCCCCATGTGCTCTCTCCCCTTCCTGAGGACTCCTGTGGAAACTGTTTAGGCTGGCTGATAAAATTTCCATCGCATTATCTTTCTGTCCAAAGCAGGTCATTTTCTGGACAGTTTAACATCAAATTAAACCCAACATGTGTGTCTGTGTGCAGTTCTCAGGCCAGTGTGCAGAGGACATGAAGAAACTTTACTCAGAGTTCTGCAGTCGACACCCGAAAGCTGTGAAACTCTACAAAGAGGTTTCAACCCGAGACCGAAGACTGCAGCAATTCGTCAAGGTGAGACCTACACCTGGTTCAGGTCTGGTTTAAACCTGGTTCAGGTCCGCTTTAAACCTGGTTCAGGTCCAGTTTAAACCTGGTTTACACTGGTTTAAAGCGGGTCGAACTGGGTTCTGTGCTGATGTTTTCTTTCTTTCTTCTTCTTCTTCTTTCTTGTCAGCGTGTCTGCCGCGGGCCTCTGCTGCGTCGTCATGGCGTCCAGGAGTGCATCCTGTTGGTGACACAGCGAATCACTAAGTACCCCGTCCTCATCCAGCGCCTCCTGGACAACACCAAAGGTGAGCGCTGACCTCTGACCCTTGACCCCTGACCCTTGACCCCCTGGGTTCCGGTCCCATAGCTCACCCTGGTGTGCTCTGTGCAGGCAGCGAGGAGGAGGCGCAGGCTCTGAAGCAGGCGCTGGTCCTACTGAAGAGCCTCATCAGCTCGGTGGATCAGGAGGTTCTGGAGCTGGACCGAACCAGGAGGCTCCAGGAGATCCAGGCCCGTTTGGACCCCCGAGCTCAGGCCCAGGTCCAAGGAGGAGGAATGTTCAGGGGAGGGGAGCTGCTGAGGAGGAAGCTCCTCCACGAGGGGACGATCCTCTGGAAAGTCCAGGGCTCCAGGATGAAAGGTAGAGACGGAACAAAAAGAGTCGTTTTCTGATCATTCATCACGTTCTTTACCTTTGTGGGCGGAGCTTACACCAGCCTTTATGTTTGTCTCCAGATGTGCAGGTTTTGCTGATGTCGGACATTTTAGTTTTCCTCCAGGAGAAAGACCAGAAATACACCTTTGCATCACTGGTGAGTCTCACCTGATCAGACCGAATGTTAAATATCCAACTGTGATCTTTTTTTTTTTTTTTTATGCATGTGTTTATTAGTTTTTGTTTGCAAATTACATCAAGTCAAACAAGGCATTAATACATGCAACAAAGCAAACTTTTCCTCCCTATTCTCCCTCCCCTCCCCTCTTCCCCCCACCAAATAAGTATAAGAAAAACATGTTAAAACTCTAAAAATAAGATGAAGATAAAGCAAAAAAGCAATAAATAAATAAATAAATGAAATAAAAATAAAACATAGAAATAGAGATAAATGAATAAATATATAATAATACATACTTTTTAAATATATGTACTGAAAACAGTTACAGCGCTAATGAGTATTAAGGGCGTTTCTCAGAACATTATATCGTATCACGCAGACATTCTACTCCCTCAAAGTCTCTTCTTGCTGGAGCAAGTTACCAACATTAGCATCATGTCTTAGAAAACTTATAAAAGGTCTCCAGGTATCATCAAAAGCATGTTGTTTCCATCTAATAATGTATGTTATCTTTTCCATTGTCATGTTTGATGCCATCTCTTTAATCCATCGTCCTATTCTTCGTCCATCAACATTTTTCCAATGAAGGGAAATTATACGTTTAGCTTGTAATATACACATATCTACAAATCTACTTTGTATGTGTGGTATAGTTGGATATATGCCCAGAAGGAAAAGCTTATGGTCCAGTGGTAACTTCTTAGCTAATATTTGATCAATCATATTAATAATATCTTGCCAAAAGGATTTCACAATCTACTGTGAGATCTTTAAGATATGATGGAGCTCGGTCATTAAGAGCTTTATATGTGAGGAGAAGAATCTTAAATTCTATTCTGAATTTAACAGGGAGCCAATGAAGAGAAGCTAAAACTGGAGAAATATGATCTCTGCTGTTAGTTCTCATCAGAACTCTGGCTGCAGCATTTTGGATCAGCTGGAGGCTTTTCAGAGAATATGTGGGACAGCCCAATAATAAAGAATTACAGCAGTCCAATCCTGAAGTAACAAATGCATGGAGCAGTTTTTCTGCATCACTCTGAGACAAGATGTTCCTGATTTTAACAATATTACGAAGATGAAAGAAGGCAGTCCTAGAAACCTGTTTTATATGCGAGTCAGAGGACAGATCCTGGTCAGAAATAACTGAGGAAACACCATCCAGAGTAACGATAGAACCAGACAGTTTCAGGTCCAAAGATAACGACTTCAGTTTTGTCTGAATTTAACAGCAGACAGTTCTGAGTCATCCAGGTCTTTATGTCTTTAAGACATGCTTGTAGTCTGACCAACCTATTGGGTTCATCTGGTTTTATAGATAAGTACAGCTGAGTATCATCAGCATAGCAATGGAAATTTATGCCATGCTGTCTAATAATGTTACCTAATGGAAGCATGTATAAAGTGAAAAGGAAAGAGTTCAGTACAGCCGCCCAGGTTGTACAGTTTGTGGACACAAGCGGCTGAAATGAGTTTTCTTCAGTCAGCTGAGGTGGTTCATCTGGTTCGGATGCCTCCTGGTTGCTTCCCTTTGGAAGCTTTTTCAGAACTCAGAACCCAGAACTCTCTGGAGGTGTTATATATCCCATCTGGATGTTTGCCTTTCCGTCCTGGACCTGTTGCCTCTGGGTGACCCGACAACAGATCAGAGGAAGATGATGCATGGATTAAAATCGATGGTTTAAAAGAAGCTATTGCTGTTGTTAGAGAGTTTGATTGGACAGAAACAATATAAATACAAATCAGGTTCTAAAGATACTTCTAAAGATGCTGTACTGGATGATGCATCAGTGATAATGGTGGGGAGGAATCTTCTCTAATAAAAAATGTTTTATCAGTGAAGAAGCTCATGAAACCATCACTGCTGAGAGTTTAAGGAATACCTGGCTCAGCAGAGCTCGGACTCTTCGTCAGTTTGGCTACAGCGCTGAAGAGAAACCTGGGATTGTTCTTATTCTCTTCTATCAGTGATGAATAATAAGCAGTTCTAGCTTTACGAAGGTGTGTATTTAGGCTGTAACCCTGAAGTTCACCTGCCTTTCTGTTCGCCTGTTTCAGGATAAGTCTCCGGTGGTGTCCCTGAATAACCTCATCGTCAGAGACATAGCCAATCAGGACCGAGGGATGTACCTGATCAGTGACTCCGCCCCTCCAGAGATGTACGAACTGTATGCTTCATCTAAAGATGACCGCAAGACGTGGATGAGCCGCATCCAGCAGACCGCCATCAGGTGAGTTTTACAGCCTCCTGTGGGGTACTGTGGGGTACTGTGGGGTTACTGTGGGGTTATTGTGGGGGTACTCTGTGGGGTACTGTGGGGGTACTGTGGGGTACTCTGTGGGGTACTGTGGAGTACTGTGTGGTCCTGTGGGATACTCTGTGGGGTACTGTAGGGTACTGTGGGGTACTCTGTGGGGTACTGTGGGGGTACTGTGGGGTACTCTGTGGGGTCCTGTGTGGTCCTGTGGGGGTACTGTGTGGTACTCTGTGGGGTACTGTAGGGTACTGTGGGGTCCTGTGGGGGTACTGTGGGGTACTGTGTGGTACTGTGTGGTACTGTGGGGTACTCTGTGGGGTACTGTGGGGGTACTGTATGTTACTGTGTGGTCCTGTTGGGGTACTGTGGGGTACTCTGTGGGGTACTGTGTGGTCCTATGGATCCTGTTTTGTCCTGTATGGTTCTATGGATCCTGTTTTGTCCTTTATGATCCTATGGATCCTGTATGATCCTATGGATCCTGTTTTGTCCTTTATGATCCTATGGATCCTGTTTTGTCCTGTATGATCCTATGGATCCTGTTTTGTCCTGTATGATCCTATGGATCCTGTATGATCCTATGGATCCTGTTTTGTCCTTTATGATCCTATGGATCCTGTTTTGTCCTGTATGATCCTATGGATCCTGTATGATCCTATGGATCCTATGGATCCTGTTTTGTCCTATGAATCCTGTATGATCCTATGGATCCTGTATGGTCCAATGGATCCTGTATGATCCTATGGATCCTGTTTTGTCCTTTATGATCCTATGGATCCAATGGATCCTGTTTTGTCCTATGAATCCTGTATGATCCTATGGATCCTATGGATCCAATGGATCCTGTTTTGTCCTATGAATCCTGTATGATCCTATGGATCCTGTTTTGTCCTATGGATCCTGTATGATCCTATGGATCCTGTTTTGTCCTATGAATCCTGTATGATCCTATGGATCCTGTTTTGTCCTATGAATCCTGTATGATCCTATGGATCCTGTATGATCCTATGGATCCTGTATGGTCCTTTGGATCCTGTTTAGTCCTGTATGATCCTATGGATCCTGTTTTGTCCTATGGATCCTGTTTTGTCCTTTGTCCTGTATGATCAGATGGATCCTGTTTAGTCTTGTATGATCCAATGGATCCTGTTTAGTCCTGTATGATCCTATGGATCCTGTTTTGTCCTTTATGATCCTATGGATCCTGTATGATCCTATGTATCCTGTATGGTCCTATGGATCCTGTATGATCCTATGGATCCTGTATGGTCCTATGGATCCTGTATGATCCTATGGATCCTTTATGATCCTATGGATCCTGTATGGTCCTATGGATCCTGTATGATCCTATGGATCCTGTTTTGTCCTTTGTCCTGTATGATCCAATGGATCCTGTTTAGTCCTGTATGATCCTATGGATCCTGTTGTGTCCTTTATGATCCTATGGCTCCTGTATGGTCCTATGGATCCTGTATGATCCTATGTATCCTGTATGGTCCTATGGATCCTGTATGATCATATGGATCCTGTATGATCCTATGGATCCTGTATGGTCCTATGGATCCTGTATGATCCTATGTATCCTGTATGGTCCTATGGATCCTGTATGGTCCTATGGATCCTGTATGATCCTATAAATCCTGTATGATCATATGGATCCTGTATGATCCTATGGATCCTGTTTTGTCCTATGGATCCTGTTTTGTCCTATGGATCCTGTAGGATCCTATGGATCCTGTTTTGTCCTATGGATCCTGTATGATCCTATGGATACTGTTTTGTCCTATGGATCCTGTATGATCCTATTGATCCTGTTTTGTCCTATGGATCCTGTATGATCCTATGGATCCTGTATACTTACAGCGTGGTTTGTTTTCCTGCAGCTGTCCATCAAGAGAGGAGTTTCCTCTCATTGAGACTGAAGATAAGGCCTTACTGCGCCGCCTTAGAGGTACTGCTTCACCTCCTCCTCTTCCTCTTTCTTATCTTCCTCCTCCTCTTTCTTCTCCTCCTCCTCTTTCTTCACCTCCTCCTCCTTTTAACTTCTTTTTAACTCTTCCTCCTCCTCCTCCTCTTCATCCTCCTCCTCTTTTTAACTTCTTTTTAACTCTTCCTCCTCCTCCTTTTAACTTCTCTTTAACTCTTCCTCCTCCTCTTTTTAACTTCTCGTTAACTCTTTCTCCTCTTCCTCCTCTTTTTAACTTCTTTTTAACTCTTCCTCCTCCTCCTCTTTTTAACTTCTTTTTAACTCCTCCTCTTCCTCCTCCTCCTCCTTCTCTTTTTAACTCTTTCTCCTCCTGCAGCGGACATCCAGCAGAAGGACCGGGAGGTGCTTGAGCTCCTCCAGGAGCGAGCGACCCTGTTCTCAGACCTGGTGCAGGCCACAGCAAGAGGAGAACCAGGAGAGGAAGGAGGCCACGACGTCAGGACCTCCTCCTCCAGGAACCTGTTCAGGGCCGACACTCCTCACGCCCCCAGGGCCGAGCCGCTGCTCCTGGCAGCCATCGGTGAAGGTAAGGAGCTGTTGGGTTAGGGTAACCTAACCTAGGATACCTAGGGTACCTAACCCTGAAGGAAACGGGTCGGAGCCTGAAACTGTTGGATTAGGGTAACCTAACCTAGGATACCTAGGGTACCTAACCCTGGAGGAAACGGGTCGGAGGCTGAAACTGTTGGGTTAGGGTAACCTAACCTAGGATACCTAGGGTACCTAACCCTGGAGGAAACGGGTCGGAGGCTGAAACTGTTGGGTTAGGGTAACCTAACCTAGGGTACCTAACCCTGGAGGAAACGGGTCGGAGGCTGAAACTGTTGGGTTAAGGTAACCTAACCTAGGATACCTAGGGTATCTAACCCTGAAGAAAACGGGTCGGAGCCTGAAACTGTTGGATTAGGGTAACCTAACCTAGGATACCTAGGGTACCTAACCCTGGAGGAAACGGGTTGGAGGCTGAAGCTGTTGGGTGAGGGTAACCTAACCTAGGGTACCTAGGGTACCTAACCCTGGAGGAAACGGGTTGGAGGCTGAAACTGTTGGGTTAGGGTAACCTAACCTAGGATACCTAGGGTACCTAACCCTGGAGGAAACGGGTCGGAGCCTGAAACTGTTGGGTTAGCGTAACCTAACCTAGGGTACCTAGGGTACCTAACCCTGGAGGAAACGGGTCGGAGGCTGAAGCTGTTGGGTTAGGGTAACCTAACCTAGGGTACCTAGGGTACCTAACCCTGGAGGAAACGGGTCGGAGGCTGAAGCTGTTGGGTTAGGGTAACCTAACCTAGGATACCTAGGGTACCTAACCCTGGGGTTCTGCCAGAGGTTTCTTCCTGTTAAAAGGGAGTCGTTTCTCTCCACAGTCGCCTCAGGCACGCTCAGGACAGGAGATTGGACCGAAAAAGAAAAAGTTTTCAGTGCAATCTGTTGGTTTCCTTAGCTAGGAAATTGTTTTTGAATTGGCTCTATATGAACGAATTGGATTATTTTATGAAGAATTATGATTACAATTAATTGAATTCCAATTGGCTTGAATTGGACTTTATTATCTAAGTGCCTAGAGATGACATCTGTTGTATTTGGCGCTATATAAATAAAAATGAATTGAATTGAATTGAATTGGAGGACACGGGTCGGAGGCTGAAACTGTTGGGTTAGGGTAACCTAACCTAGGGTACCTAGGATACCTAACCCTGGAGGAAACGGGTCGGAGCCTGAAACTGTTGGGTTAGGGTAACCTAACCTAGGATACCTAGGGTACCTAACCCTGGAGGACACGGGTCGGAGGCTGAATCTGTCTGTGTTCCTGTTTCAGTGGACCGGCTGACAGGAGTTCTGTCGGAGGGCAACACGCAGAGATCCAGCTTAACCAACGGCAACCAGGAGATCAGCAGTGAGTCACCTGACACCTGTAACTTGACACCTGTAACCTGACACCTGTGACCTGACACCTGTGACCTGACACCTGTAACCTGACACCTGTAACCTGACACCTGTAACCTGACACCTGTGATCTGACACCTGTAACCTGACACCTGTAACCTGACACCTGACACCTGTAACCTGACACCTGTGACCTGACACCTGTGACCTGACACCTGTGATCTGACACCTGTAACCTGACACCTGACACCTGTAACCCGACACCTGTAACCTGACACCTGACACCTGTGACCTGACACCTGTGACCTGACACCTGTGATCTGACACCTGTAACCTGACACCTGTAACCTGACACCTGTAACCTGACACCTGTGATCTGACACCTGACACCTGTGACCTGACACCTGTGACCTGACACCTGTGATCTGACACCTGTAACCTGACACCTGTAACCTGACACCTGACACCTGTAACCTGACACCTGACACCTGACACCTGTGACCTGACACCTGTGACCTGACACCTGACACCTGTAACCTGACACCTGTGATCTGACACCTGTGATGTGACACCTGTAACCTGACACCTGTAACCTGACACCTGACACCTGTGACCTGACACCTGTGACCTGACACCTGACACCTGTAACCTGACACCTGTGATGTGACACCTGTGACCTGACACCTGTGATGTGACACCTGTAACCTGACACCTGTGATGTGACACCTGTAACCTGACACCTGTGATGTGACACTTGTGACCTGACACCTGTAACCTGACACCTGTGATGTGACATCTGTAACCTGACACCTGTAACCTGACACCTGTGATGTGACACCTGTAACCTGACACGTGTGATGTGACACCTGTAACCTGACACCTGTAACCTGACACCTGTGACCTGACACCTGTGACCTGACACCTGTGATGTGACACCTGTAACCTGACACGTGTGATGTGACACCTGTAACCTGACACCTGTAACCTGACACCTGTAACCTGACACCTGTGATGTGACACCTGTAACCTGACACGTGTGATGTGACACCTGTAACCTGACACCTGTAACCTGACACCTGTAACCTGACACCTGTGATGTGACACCTGTGACCTGACACCTGTAACCTGACACCTGTGACCTGACACCTGTGATGTGACACCTGTGATCTGACACCTGTGATGTGACACCTGTGATGTGACACCTGTGACCTGACACCTGTAACCTGACACCTGTGACCTGACACCTGTGACCTGACACCTGTGATGTGACACCTGTGATCTGACACCTGTGATGTGACACCTGTGATGTGACACCTGTGATCTGACACCTATAACCTGACACCTGTGATGTGACACCTGTGACCTGACACCTGTAACCTGACACCTGTAACCTGACACCTGTGACCTGACACCTGTGATGTGACACCTGTGATCTGACACCTGTAACCTGACACCTGTAACCTGACACCTGTAGCCTGACACCTGTAGCCTGACACCTGTGATGTGACACCTGTAACCCGACACCTGTAACCTGACACCTGTGATGTGACACCTGTGACCTGACACCTGTAACCTGACACCTGTGATGTGACACCTGTAACCTGACACCTGTAACCTGACACCTGTGATGTGACACCTGTGACCTGACACCTGTAACCTGACACCTGTAACCTGACACCTGTGACCTGACACCTGTAACCTGACACCTGTAACCTGACACCTGTAACCTGACACCTGTAACCTGACACCTGTGATGTGACACCTGTGACCTGACACCTGTAACCTGACACCTGTAACCTGACACCTGTAACCTGACACCTGTAACCTGACACCTGTGATGTGACACCTGTGATGTGACACCTGTAACCTGACACCTGTGATGTGACACCTGTGACCTGACACCTGTAACCCGACACCTGTAACCTGACACCTGTGATGTGACACCTGTGACCTGACACCTGTAACCTGACACATGTGATGTGACACCTGTAACCTGACACCTGTAACCTGACACCTGTGATGTGACACCTGTAACCTGATACCTGTGACGTGACACCTGTGACCTGACACCTGTAACCTGACACCTGTAACCTGACACCTGTGATGTGACACCTGTAACCTGACACCTGTAACCTGACACCTGTGACCTGACACCTGTAACCTGACACCTGTAACCTGACACCTGTAACCTGACACCTGTAACCTGACACCTGTGATGTGACACCTGTGACCTGACACCTGTAACCTGACACCTGTAACCTGACACCTGTAACCTGACACCTGTGATGTGACACCTGTGATGTGACACCTGTAACCTGACACCTGTGATGTGACACCTGTGACCTGACACCTGTAACCCGACACCTGTAACCTGACACCTGTGATGTGACACCTGTGACCTGACACCTGTGACCTGACACCTGTGATGTGACACCTGTAACCTGACACGTGTGATGTGACACCTGTAACCTGACACCTGTAACCTGACACCTGTAACCTGACACCTGTGATGTGACACCTGTAACCTGACACGTGTGATGTGACACCTGTAACCTGACACCTGTAACCTGACAC
This sequence comes from Odontesthes bonariensis, assembly GCF_027942865.1. NCBI lineage: Eukaryota > Metazoa > Chordata > Actinopteri > Atheriniformes > Atherinopsidae > Odontesthes > Odontesthes bonariensis. The sequence goes on from NC_134510.1 coordinate 42,085,811, forward strand.
CTGTAACCTGACACCTGTAACCTGACACCTGTGATGTGACACCTGTGACCTGACACCTGTAACCTGACACCTGTGACCTGACACCTGTGATGTGACACCTGTGATCTGACACCTGTGATGTGACACCTGTGATGTGACACCTGTGACCTGACACCTGTAACCTGACACCTGTGACCTGACACCTGTGATGTGACACCTGTGATCTGACACCTGTGATGTGACACCTGTGATGTGACACCTGTGATCTGACACCTGTAACCTGACACCTGTGATGTGACACCTGTGACCTGACACCTGTAACCTGACACCTGTAACCTGACACCTGTGACCTGACACCTGTGATGTGACACCTGTGATCTGACACCTGTAACCTGACACCTGTAACCTGACACCTGTAGCCTGACACCTGTAGCCTGACACCTGTGATGTGACACCTGTAACCCGACACCTGTAACCTGACACCTGTGATGTGACACCTGTGACCTGACACCTGTAACCTGACACCTGTGATGTGACACCTGTAACCTGACACCTGTAACCTGACACCTGTGATGTGACACCTGTGACCTGACACCTGTAACCTGACACCTGTAACCTGACACCTGTAACCTGACACCTGTGACCTGACACCTGTAACCTGACACCTGTGACCTGACACCTGTAACCTGACACCTGTAACCTGACACCTGTAACCTGACACCTGTAACCTGACACCTGTGATGTGACACCTGTGACCTGACACCTGTAACCTGACACCTGTAACCTGACACCTGTAACCTGACACCTGTAACCTGACACCTGTGATGTGACACCTGTGATGTGACACCTGTAACCTGACACCTGTGATGTGACACCTGTGACCTGACACCTGTAACCCGACACCTGTAACCTGACACCTGTGATATGACACCTGTGACCTGACACCTGTAACCTGACACATGTGATGTGACACCTGTAACCTGACACCTGTAACCTGACACCTGTGATGTGACACCTGTAACCTGATACCTGTGACGTGACACCTGTGACCTGACACCTGTAACCTGACACCTGTAACCTGACACCTGTGATGTGACACCTGTAACCTGACACCTGTAACCTGACACCTGTAACCTGACACCTGTGACCTGACACCTGTAACCTGACACCTGTAACCTGACACCTGTAACCTGTAACCTGACACCTGTAACCTGACACCTGTGATGTGACACCTGTGACCTGACACCTGTAACCTGACACCTGTAACCTGACACCTGTAACCTGACACCTGTAACCTGACACCTGTGATGTGACACCTGTGATGTGACACCTGTAACCTGACACCTGTGATGTGACACCTGTGACCTGACACCTGTAACCTGACACCTGTGATGTGACACCTGTAACCTGACACCTGTGATGTGACACCTGTGACCTGACACCTGTAACCCGTCACCTGTAACCTGACACCTGTGATGTGACACCTGTGACCTGACACCTGTAACCTGACACATGTGATGTGACACCTGTGATGTGACACCTGTAACCTGACACCTGTGATGTGACACCTGTAACCTGACACCTGTGATGTGACACCTGTAACCTGACACCTGTAACCTGACACCTGTAACCTGACACCTGTGACCTGACACCTGTAACCTGACACCTGTAACCTGACACCTGTGACCTGACACCTGTAACCTGACACCTGTAACCTGACACCTGTGATGTGACACCTGTGATGTGACACCTGTGACGTGACACCTGTAACCTGACACCTGTGATAGACACCTTTGACTTGACACCAGTAACCTGACACCTGTAACCAGACAACTGTGACCTGACACCTGTAACCTGACACCTGTAACCTGACACCTGTGATGTGACACCTGTAACCTGACACCTGTAACCTGACACCTGTGATGTGACACCTGTGACCTGACACCTGTAACCTGACACCTGTGACCTGACACCTGTAACCTGACACCTGTAACCTGACACCTGTAACCTGACACCTGTAACCTGACACCTGTGATGTGACACCTGTGATGTGACACCTGTAACCTGACACCTGTGATGTGACACCTGTGACCTGACACCTGTAACCTGACACCTGTGATGTGACACCTGTAACCTGACACCTGTAACCTGACACCTGTGATGTGACACCTGTGACCTGACACCTGTAACCTGACACCTGTAACCTGACACCTGTAACCTGACACCTGTGACCTGACACCTGTAACCTGACACCTGTGACCTGACACCTGTAACCTGACACCTGTAACCTGACACCTGTAACCTGACACCTGTAACCTGACACCTGTGATGTGACACCTGTGACCTGACACCTGTAACCTGACACCTGTAACCTGACACCTGTAACCTGACACCTGTAACCTGACACCTGTGATGTGACACCTGTGATGTGACACCTGTAACCTGACACCTGTGATGTGACACCTGTGACCTGACACCTGTAACCCGACACCTGTAACCTGACACCTGTGATGTGACACCTGTGACCTGACACCTGTAACCTGACACATGTGATGTGACACCTGTAACCTGACACCTGTAACCTGACACCTGTGATGTGACACCTGTAACCTGATACCTGTGACGTGACACCTGTGACCTGACACCTGTAACCTGACACCTGTAACCTGACACCTGTGATGTGACACCTGTAACCTGACACCTGTAACCTGACACCTGTAACCTGACACCTGTGACCTGACACCTGTAACCTGACACCTGTAACCTGACACCTGTAACCTGTAACCTGACACCTGTAACCTGACACCTGTGATGTGACACCTGTGACCTGACACCTGTAACCTGACACCTGTAACCTGACACCTGTAACCTGACACCTGTAACCTGACACCTGTGATGTGACACCTGTGATGTGACACCTGTAACCTGACACCTGTGATGTGACACCTGTGACCTGACACCTGTAACCTGACACCTGTGATGTGACACCTGTAACCTGACACCTGTGATGTGACACCTGTGACCTGACACCTGTAACCCGTCACCTGTAACCTGACACCTGTGATGTGACACCTGTGACCTGACACCTGTAACCTGACACATGTGATGTGACACCTGTGATGTGACACCTGTAACCTGACACCTGTGATGTGACACCTGTAACCTGACACCTGTGATGTGACACCTGTAACCTGACACCTGTAACCTGACACCTGTAACCTGACACCTGTGACCTGACACCTGTAACCTGACACCTGTAACCTGACACCTGTGACCTGACACCTGTAACCTGACACCTGTAACCTGACACCTGTGATGTGACACCTGTGATGTGACACCTGTGACGTGACACCTGTAACCTGACACCTGTGATAGACACCTTTGACTTGACACCAGTAACCTGACACCTGTAACCAGACAACTGTGACCTGACACCTGTAACCTGACACCTGTAACCTGACACCTGTGATGTGACACCTGTAACCTGACACCTGTAACCTGACACCTGTGATGTGACACCTGTGACCTGACACCTGTAACCTGACACCTGTAACCTGACACCTGTAACCTGACACCTGTAACCTGACACCTGTAACCTGACACCTGTAACCTGACACCTGTGATGTGACACCTGTGATGTGACACCCGTGATGTGACACCTGTAACCTGACACCTGTGATGTGACACCTGTAACCTGACACCTGTGATGTGACACCTGTGACCTGACACCTGTAACCCGTCACCTGTAACCTGACACCTGTGATGTGACACCTGTAACCTGACACCTGTGACCTGACACCTGTAACCCGACACCTGTAACCTGACACCTGTGACCTGACACCTGTAACCTGACACCTGTGACCTGACACCTGTAACCTGACAACTGTAACCTGACACCTGTGATGTGACACCTGTGACCTGACACCTGTGACCTGACACCTGTAACCTGACACCTGTAACCTGACACCTGTGACCTGACACCTGTAACCTGACACCTGTGATGTGACACCTGTGATGTGACACCTGTAACCTGACACCTGTGATGTGACACCTGTGACCTGACACCTGTAACCCGACACCTGTAACTTGACACCTGTAACCTGACACCTGTGACCTGACACCTGTGATGTGACACCTGTGATGTGACACCTGTAACCTGACACCTGTGATGTGACACCTGTGACCTGACACCTGTAACCCGACACCTGTAACCTGACACCTGTGATGTGACACCTGTGACCTGACACCTGTAACCTGACACATGTGATGTGACACCTGTAACCTGACACCTGTAACCTGACACCTGTGATGTGACACCTGTAACCTGACACCTGTGATGTGACACCTGTAACCTGACACCTGTAACCTGACACCTGTAACCTGACACCTGTAACCTGACACCTGTGACCTGACACCTGTAACCTGACACCTGTAACCTGACACCTGTGACCTGACACCTGTAACCTGACACCTGTAACCTGACACCTGTGATGTGACACCTGTGATGTGACACCTGTGACGTGACACCTGTAACCTGACACCTGTGATAGACACCTTTGACTTGACACCAGTAACCTGACACCTGTAACCAGACAACTGTGACCTGACACCTGTAACCTGACACCTGTAACCTGACACCTGTGATGTGACACCTGTAACCTGACACCTGTAACCTGACACCTGTGATGTGACACCTGTGACCTGACACCTGTAACCTGACACCTGTGACCTGACACCTGTAACCTGACACCTGTAACCTGACACCTGTAACCTGACACCTGTAACCTGACACCTGTGATGTGACACCTGTGATGTGACACCCGTGATGTGACACCTGTAACCTGACACCTGTGATGTGACACCTGTAACCTGACACCTGTGATGTGACACCTGTGACCTGACACCTGTAACCCGTCACCTGTAACCTGACACCTGTGATGTGACACCTGTAACCTGACACCTGTGACCTGACACCTGTAACCCGACACCTGTAACCTGACACCTGTGACCTGACACCTGTAACCTGACACCTGTGACCTGACACCTGTAACCTGACAACTGTAACCTGACACCTGTGATGTGACACCTGTGACCTGACACCTGTGACCTGACACCTGTAACCTGACACCTGTAACCTGACACCTGTGACCTGACACCTGTAACCTGACACCTGTGACCTGACACCTGTAACCTGACACCTGTAACCTGACACCTGTGACCTGACACCTGTAACCTGACACCTGTGATGTGACACCTGTGATGTGACACCTGTAACCTGACACCTGTGATGTGACACCTGTGACCTGACACCTGTAACCCGACACCTGTAACTTGACACCTGTAACCTGACACCTGTGATGTGACACCTGTAACCTGACACCTGTAACTTGACACCTGTGATGTGACACCTGTAACCTGACACCTGTGACGTGACACCTGTGACCTGACACCTGTAACCTGACACCTGTAACCTGACACCTGTGATGTGACACCTGTAACCTGACACCTGTAACCTGACACCTGTAACCTGACACCTGTGACCTGACACCTGTAACCTGACACCTGTGACCTGACACCTGTAACCTGACACCTGTAACCTGACACCTGTAACCTGACACCTGTGATGTGACACCTGTGACCTGACACCTGTAACCTGACACCTGTAACCTGACACCTGTGACCTGACACCTGTAACCTGACACCTGTAACCTGACACCTGTAACCTGACACCTGTGATGTGACACCTGTAACCTGACACCTGTGATGTGACACCTGTGACCTGACACCTGTAACCTGACACCTGTGACCTGACACCTGTAACCTGACACCTGTAACCTGACACCTGTAACCTGACACCTGTGATGTGACACCTGTGATGTGACACCTGTGACGTGACACCTGTAACCTGACACCTGTGATGTGACACCTGTAACCTGACACCTGTGATGTGACACCTGTGACCTGACACCTGTAACCCGACACCTGTAACCTGACACCTGTCATGTGACACCTGTAACCTGACACCTGTGATGTGACACCTGTGACCTGACACCTGCAACCTGACACCTGTAACCTGACACCTGTAACCTGACACCTGTGATGTGACACCTGTAACCTGACACCTGTGATGTGACACCTGTAACCTGACACCTGTAACCTGACACCTGTAACCTGACACCTGTGATGTGACACCTGTGACCTGACACCTGTAACCTGACACCTGTAACCTGACACCTGTAACCTGACACCTGTAACCTGACACCTGTGATGTGACACCTGTGATGTGACACCTGTAACCTGACACCTGTGATGTGACACCTGTGACCTGACACCTGTAACCCGACACCTGTAACCTGACACCTGTGATGTGACACCTGTGACCTGACACCTGTGACCTGACACCTGTGATGTGACACCTGTAACCTGACACGTGTGATGTGACACCTGTAACCTGACACCTGTAACCTGACACCTGTAACCTGACACCTGTGATGTGACACCTGTAACCTGACACGTGTGATGTGACACCTGTAACCTGACACCTGTAACCTGACACCTGTAACCTGACACCTGTAACCTGACACCTGTGATGTGACACCTGTGACCTGACACCTGTAACCTGACACCTGTGACCTGACACCTGTGATGTGACACCTGTGATCTGACACCTGTGATGTGACACCTGTGATGTGACACCTGTGACCTGACACCTGTAACCTGACACCTGTGACCTGACACCTGTGATGTGACACCTGTGATCTGACACCTGTGATGTGACACCTGTGATGTGACACCTGTGATCTGACACCTGTAACCTGACACCTGTGATGTGACACCTGTGACCTGACACCTGTAACCTGACACCTGTAACCTGACACCTGTGACCTGACACCTGTGATGTGACACCTGTGATCTGACACCTGTAACCTGACACCTGTAACCTGACACCTGTAGCCTGACACCTGTAGCCTGACACCTGTGATGTGACACCTGTAACCCGACACCTGTAACCTGACACCTGTGATGTGACACCTGTGACCTGACACCTGTAACCTGACACCTGTGATGTGACACCTGTAACCTGACACCTGTAACCTGACACCTGTGATGTGACACCTGTGACCTGACACCTGTAACCTGACACCTGTAACCTGACACCTGTGACCTGACACCTGTAACCTGACACCTGTGACCTGACACCTGTAACCTGACACCTGTAACCTGACACCTGTAACCTGACACCTGTAACCTGACACCTGTAACCTGACACCTGTGATGTGACACCTGTGACCTGACACCTGTAACCTGACACCTGTAACCTGACACCTGTAACCTGACACCTGTGATGTGACACCTGTGATGTGACACCTGTAACCTGACACCTGTGATGTGACACCTGTGACCTGACACCTGTAACCCGACACCTGTAACCTGACACCTGTGATGTGACACCTGTGACCTGACACCTGTAACCTGACACCTGTAACCTGACACCTGTGATGTGACACCTGTAACCTGACACCTGTAACCTGACACCTGTAACCTGACACCTGTGACCTGACACCTGTAACCTGACACCTGTAACCTGACACCTGTAACCTGACACCTGTAACCTGACACCTGTGATGTGACACCTGTGACCTGACACCTGTAACCTGACACCTGTAACCTGACACCTGTAACCTGACACCTGTAACCTGACACCTGTGATGTGACACCTGTGATGTGACACCTGTAACCTGACACCTGTGACCTGACACCTGTAACCTGACACCTGTGATGTGACACCTGTAACCTGACACCTGTAACCTGACACCTGTGACCTGACACCTGTGACCTGACACCTCTAACCTGACACCTGTGATGTGACACCTGTGACCTGACACCTGTAACCTGACACCTGTGATGTGACACCTGTGATGTGACACCTGTAACCTGACACCTGTAACCTGACACCTGTGATGTGACATCGCTCTTTCTTTCTACTTGTCTCTCTCAGATGGTGACTCTACTTCTCTGAATGGTTCCTTTAAATTGAACAACAGCTCCTCAAAGGTAAATCACCTCCTTGCCTTTCAGCTTTGCTCCCACAATGTGTGGCTGTCGTTGCCTCACCTGTGAGACACACCCGTGAGACACACCCGTGAGACACACCCGTGAGACACACCCGTGAGACACACCCGTGAGACACACCCGTGAGACACACCTGTGAGACACACCCGTGTGACACACCTGTGTGACACACCTGTGAGACACACCCGTGAGACACACCTGTGTGACACACCCGTGAGACACACCCGTGAGACACACCCGTGAGACACACCCGTGAGACACACCCGTGTGACACACCCGTGAGACACACCCTTGAGACACACCTGTGAGACACACCCGTGAGACACACCTGTGAGACACACCCGTGAGACACACCCGTGAGACACACCCGTGAGACACACCTGTGAGACACACCCGTGAGACACACCCGTGAGACACACCCGTGAGACACACCCGTGAGACACACCTGTGAGACACACCCGTGTGACACACCTGTGTGACACACCGGTGTGACACACCCGTGAGACACACCTGTGTGACACACCCGTGAGACACACCCGTGAGACACACCCGTGAGACACACCTGTGTGACACACCTGTGAGACACACCTGTGAGAAACACCCGTGAGACACACCCGTGAGACACACCTGTGTGACACACCTGTGAGACACACCTGTGAGACACAACAGCAGGTTACATAATCAGTTTTATCTGTGGCAGTGATTGGGTTTATGCTGTTTCCATGGTAACGGGAGCATATATGAACAGATCGTGTTTACAAAGAAATGAACACACACAGCATGAAAAGTGAAGATGTTTACTTTAAGTTATTCCTGTACAGCCAAGAAAGTGATCAAATGAATCTGGTTTCACAGCTGGAAATATACACATGTGTCTGAAACTTCACTATCTTTATAAACTTTACTATCTGTGTGAGTGTTGCAGATTTGCATCGTGACCAGCAGACAATTCACTGAGTTTCAAACTAAGTTTTTTTTCTTCCAGGACAGAAACGGTAACCAGCTGCAGGATCGAAGCCTGAATGAGGTAACAACTGCTTCCTGTTTTCTGAGTACAGCTGGTGTTTCTGTTCTTTATCTGTCATTCCTCCAGAGTCCCATGACTCACAGATAACTAAGATGGAGTCCCAGTTTCACTAATGTCCATGCAGCAAGCTGTTTTCTGGCTGTGATCCAGCTGTGATCCAGCTGTGATCCAGCTGTTTTCTGGCTGTGATCCAGCTGTTTTCTGGCTGTGATCCAGCTGTTTTCCGGCTGTGATCCAGCTGTTTTCTGGCTGTGATCCGGCTGTGATCCAGCTGTTTTCCGGCTGTGATCCGGCTGTTTTCTGGCTGTGATCCAGCTGTTTTCTGGCTGTGATCCAGCTGTGATCCAGCTGTGATCCAGCTGTTTTCCGGCTGTGATCCAGCTGTTTTCTGGCTGTGATCCAGCTGTGATCCAGCTGTTTTCCAGCTGTGATCCAGCTGTGATCCGGCTGTGATCCAGCTGTGATCCGGCTGTGATCCAGCTGTTTTCTGGCTGTGATCCAGCTGTGATCCAGCTGTTTTCCAGCTGTGATCCAGCTGTGATCCGGCTGTGATCCAGCTGTGATCCAGCTGTGATCCAGCTGTTTTCCAGCTGTGATCCGGCTGTGATCCGGCTGTTTTCTGGCTGTGATCCAGCTGTTTTCCGGCTGTGATCCAGCTGTGATCCAGCTGTGATCCAGCTGTTTTCCAGCTGTGATCCAGCTGTTTTCTGGCTGTGATCCAGCTGTTTTCCGGCTGTGATCCAGCTGTGATCCAGCTGTGATCCGGCTGTGATCCAGCTGTGATCCAGCTGTGATCCAGCTGTTTTCCAGCTGTGATCCAGCTGTTTTCTGGCTGTGATCCAGCTGTTTTCCGGCTGTGATCCAGCTGTTTTCTGGCTGTGATCCGGCTGTGATCCAGCTGTTTTCCGGCTGTGATCCAGCTGTGATCCGGCTGTGATCCGGCTGTTTTCTGGCTGTGATCCAGCTGTTTTCTGGCTGTTTTCTGGCTGTGATCCAGCTGTGATCCAGCTGTTTTCCGGCTGTGATCCAGCTGTTTTCCGGCTGTGATCCAGCTGTTTTCTGGCTGTGATCCAGCTGTTTTCTGGCTGTGATCCAGCTGTGATCCAGCTGTTTTCCAGCTGTGATCCAGCTGTGATCCGGCTGTGATCCGGCTGTGATCCAGCTGTGATCCAGCTGTGATCCGGCTGTGATCCGGCTGTGATCCAGCTGTGATCCAGCTGTGATCCAGCTGTGATCCAGCTGTGATCCAGCTGTGATCCAGCTGTTTTCCAGCTGTGATCCAGCAGTGATCCGGCTGTGATCCGGCTGTGATCCGGCTTTTTTCTGGCTGTGATCCAGCTGTTTTCCGGCTGTGATCCAGCTGTGATCCAGCTGTGATCCGGCTGTGATCCAGCTGTGATCCAGCTGTGATCCAGCTGTTTTCCAGCTGTGATCCAGCTGTGATCCAGCTGTTTTCCGGCTGTGATCCAGCTGTTTTCTGGCTGTGATCCAGCTGTTTTCCGGCTGTGATCCAGCTGTTTTCTGGCTGTGATCCAGCTGTTTTCCGGCTGTGATCCAGCTGTGATCCGGCTGTGATCCAGCTGTGATCCAGCTGTGATCCGGCTGTGATCCGGCTGTGATCCAGCTGTGATCCAGCTGTGATCCGGCTGTGATCCAGCTGTGATCCAGCTGTGATCCAGCTGTTTTCCAGCTGTGATCTGGCTGTGATCCGGCTGTGATCCAGCTGTGATCCAGCTGTTTTCCGGCTGTTTTCCGGCTGTGATCCGGCTGTGATCCGGCTGTGATCCGGCTGTGATCCAGCTGTGATCCAGCTGTTTTCCGGCTGTGATCCAGCTGTGATCCAGCTGTTTTCCGGCTGTGATCCAGCTGTTTTCTGGCTGTGATCCAGCTGTTTTCCAGCTGTGATCCAGCTATTTTCTGGCTGTGATCCAGCTGTGATCCAGCTGTGATCCAGCTGTTTTCCAGCTGTGATCCGGCTGTGATCCGGCTGTGATCCAGCTGTGATCCAGCTGTTTTCCGGCTGTGATCCAGCTGTGATCCGGCTGTGATCCGGCTGTGATCCGGCTGTGATCCAGCTGTGATCCGGCTGTGATCCAGCTGTGATCCAGCTGTGATCCAGCTGTGATCCAGCTGTTTTCCAGCTGTGATCCAGCTGTGATCCGGCTGTGATCCGGCTGTGATCCAGCTGTGATCCGGCTGTGATCCAGCTGTTTTCTGGCTGTGATCCAGCTGTGATCCAGCTGTTTTCCAGCTGTGATCCAGCTGTGATCCAGCTGTTTTCCAGCTGTGATCCAGCTGTGATCCGGCTGTGATCCGGCTGTGATCCAGCTGTGATCCGGCTGTGATCCAGCTGTTTTCTGGCTGTGATCCAGCTGTGATCCAGCTGTTTTCCAGCTGTGATCCAGCTGTGATCCGGCTGTGATCCGGCTGTGATCCAGCTGTGATCCAGCTGTGATCCAGCTGTTTTCCAGCTGTGATCCGGCTGTGATCCGGCTGTGATCCAGCTGTGATCCAGCTGTTTTCCGGCTGTTTTCCGGCTGTGATCCGGCTGTGATCCGGCTGTGATCCAGCTGTTTTCCGGCTGTGATCCAGCTGTGATCCAGCTGTTTTCCGGCTGTGATCCAGCTGTTTTCTGGCTGTGATCCAGCTGTTTTCCAGCTGTGATCCAGCTATTTTCTGGCTGTGATCCAGCTGTGATCCAGCTGTGATCCAGCTGTTTTCCAGCTGTGATCCGGCTGTGATCCGGCTGTGATCCAGCTGTTATCCAGCTGTTTTCCGGCTGTGATCCAGCTGTGATCCGGCTGTGATCCGGCTGTGATCCAGCTGTGATCCAGCTGTGATCCAGCTGTGATCCAGCTGTTTTCCAGCTGTGATCCAGCTGTGATCCGGCTGTGATCCGGCTGTGATCCAGCTGTGATCCGGCTGTGATCCAGCTGTTTTCTGGCTGTGATCCAGCTGTGATCCAGCTGTTTTCCAGCTGTGATCCAGCTGTGATCCGGCTGTGATCCGGCTGTGATCCAGCTGTGATCCAGCTGTTTTCCAGCTGTGATCCGGCTGTGATCCGGCTGTGATCCGGCTGTGATCCGGCTGTGATCCGGCTGTGATCCAGCTGTTTTCTGGCTGTGATCCAGCTGTTTTCCGGCTGTGATCCAGCTGTTTTCTGGCTGTGATCCAGCTGTGATCCAGCTGTTTTCCGGCTGTGATCCAGCTGTGATCCGGCTGTGATCCAGCTGTGATCCAGCTGTGATCCAGCTGTTTTCCAGCTGTGATCCAGCTGTGATCCGGCTGTGATCCGGCTGTGATCCAGCTGTGATCCGGCTGTGATCCAGCTGTTTTCTGGCTGTGATCCAGCTGTGATCCAGCTGTTTTCCAGCTGTGATCCAGCTGTGATCCGGCTGTGATCCGGCTGTGATCCAGCTGTGATCCAGCTGTGATCCGGCTGTGATCCAGCTGTGATCCAGCTGTGATCCAGCTGTTTTCCAGCTGTGATCCGGCTGTGATCCGGCTGTGATCCAGCTGTGATCCGGCTGTTTTCCGGCTGTGATCCGGCTGTGATCGGGCTGTGATCCAGCTGTGATCCAGCTGTGATCCAGCTGTTTTCCGGCTGTGATCCAGCTGTGATCCAGCTGTTTTCCGGCTGTGATCCAGCTGTTTTCTGGCTGTGATCCAGCTGTTTTCCAGCTGTGATCCAGCTATTTTCTGGCTGTGATCCAGCTGTGATCCAGCTGTTTTCCGGCTGTGATCCAGCTGTGATCCGGCTGTGATCCGGCTGTGATCCAGCTGTGATCCAGCTGTGATCCAGCTGTTTTCCAGCTGTGATCCAGCTGTGATCCGGCTGTGATCCGGCTGTGATCCAGCTGTGATCCGGCTGTGATCCAGCTGTTTTCTGGCTGTGATCCAGCTGTGATCCAGCTGTTTTCCAGCTGTGATCCGGCTGTGATCCGGCTGTGATCCGGCTGTGATCCAGCTGTGATCCGGCTGTGATCCAGCTGTGATCCGGCTGTGATCCGGCTGTGATCCAGCTGTTTTCCAGCTGTGATCCGGCTGTGATCCAGCTGTTTTCCAGCTGTGATCCGGCTGTGATCCAGCTGTTTTCCGGCTGTTTTCCGGCTGTGATCCGGCTTTGACAAATGTGAAGAAGATTGATTGTGAATAGAGGAGAAGAAGATGTCCAATCAGAGTTCTTCTTTAACTGCATGTGTCGTCCTTGCAGGAAGTCCGTCAGCGATTGGTCAGTCTGAGCACGCACCTCCACGCCCTGCAGGTCAGTTTCAGACACACTGATGATGTCATTAAGTTACCTGGTGATACAGTTAAAGTTACATCTCTTCTGTCTCTGACTCCGCCCCCAGGCCGCTGTGATTCGTCAGGACTCCATCCTGGAACTTTCCATCAGCACAAGCCCCGCCTCTTCGACCTCCGGCCCCGCCCCCGGCTCACGCCTCAGCCGCTCGCTGTCGGGGGACGCGGGGCTGGACGCCAGCGGGGAGGCGGTGCTGCTGCGGCGCCAGGTGGAGCTTCTGCAGGACGAGCTGGCGCGGCTGCGTCTGAAGGGGGAGGAGTCTGTGAAGAAGGGGGCGGGGTCAGGCAAAAAGAAGAAGAAAAACAAAGAGAAAGCCGACGTCAGCAAGGAGGAGCAGGTGAGTTTCTGAACGTCAGCGGAGGAACGGAGCGAGTGATCCTGAAACTGAACGCACGTGTGTCCGTCGCCAGGGCAACAAGAGGCGGGGCAGCAAGGAGCTGGAGCCCCGCCCCCTCGCCCCATTGGCCACCGAGGATCCCGTTGACCAATTAGACGGCGTCCGGGAGGGACATGAGGAGGAGGAGGAGGAACTGATGAAGATCTCTCCACGTTCCGACAGCCCGAGAGGTCAGTACGGACGACTGATCCATAACGATTGATTATCATACGATCGGAATATTTCTGATGTGATCAGTTCATTTCACCATGGTAACCACGGTAACCGCAACCTCTGACCTCTTAGACCTGCAGGACATCCCCGAGGAGACAGAGAGTTAACCTCCGGAGCTGCCGCGGTGACATCACGGTGACATCACGGTGACATCACGGTGACGTCACAGATGGATTGAGATTTTCAGACTTTTCGGCGCCATGAGCTGGAGACGATGATGATGTAATTTCCTGTTTTCTCGTGTTTAGATCAGATCAGATCTCAGCTAAACAACTTTTTTCCTTAAAGATTTCTGAATGTTGCTGTTAGTTAGAACAGGAAGTATAACCATGTGACCTGTTTACGCCATCACGTCTGCTGGAGTGGGAGGAGCCAACAGGGAGGGAGGGGCCTTAGTGGGGTGGGCGGGGCATACAGGGTGTCGTTTGGTTTATTCGGAACTGGAGGCTCGTTTTAGGGGGAGGCAGGGTTTGTTACAGACTGGAGGGGTTCATTGTGTCTCCATCCAAAGGTGAACGGCTTCAAACAAACCGGTTGTGGCGATGCTTCCTGGTGTCATTCTGTGGGAAACTCTCACTGGGATGAAGCCCACCGAGAGTTTCCGGGTCCCAGTTCTGCCCCTTGGTCCTACCTGAGAGTTTCCGGGTCCCAGTTCTGCCCCTCGGTCCTACCTGAGAGTCTCCGGGTCCCAGTTCTGCCCCTCGGTCCTACCTGAGTGTTGTGGTCACCCTGCTCTCCCAGCCTCTTTGGGGGTTGATGATCACCGTTCCTGAACCCATAAAAGAGAAGGAACACCAAACTTGGTTTAGAGTTGGTTTAAAAACCAGAACCAGTATCAGGTCCGGTCTGTTTGATCCACAACAGAACAATTAAAGTGAGCTTCAACATGGGAACATGAGCTCAGTCTGGTCTAATTATTGTGGACCATCATCAGAACCAGCAGAACCAGCAGAAACCATTGGTCCCCCTGTTGGAGCCATTGGTCCCCCTGTTGGACCGCTCAGAACCACAGGAAGTAAACCGCTTTGTTTGAAGCAGACACATTTATTTATTCTTCAGGCAAACAAGGAGACACATGAACGGTCACCACACTACATTACCCAGAATGCCTTTGGACCTACAGCCACAGTCAGAACCTGCTGTCAGCTTGGACTCAGAGTTTAAAGTCGGTGAACTTTATTTATACAGAAACGTAGTTTTTAGTCACATTTGATCCTGTTTGTGACGTCAGAATATTTAAAAACTAAAAAAATGTTTTTCTCAACACGTGGAACCAAAAATCTTTTTAGTTTGAGGACATTTAAACCTGTAAATTTCTATAAATGTTTGCAAAGTGATGACATGTGGTCAGAACCTTAGGGGGGGAGGGGGGGTAAATCAGCTGTTTGAAGCATGACATCACTACTCCTTACGTTAGCATGTTAGCATGGCTGTGTCTTTTACACCTATATGAAGAATTAACCAATCAGCTCCTTCGTGTCGGCGTGCGGCCGGCGGCGCCGGTCCGTCCAGGATGATGATGAGGGACTGGACGTAAAACTTATCAAGAAAAAGCAACAAAAACAAGTTTCTTCCTGCAAACTTTCAGCTTCTCCTGCAAAAGTTTCATTTCACCTTCAGAACCGAGCGGCTGCAGGACGCCGTAACCATGGTAACCGCTGAGCTGAAGTCAGGGGGGGGTCACATGGTGACCAGCTCACATGATCCATAAACACTATTAACCCTAACGCTGATCAGTAACTGAATGTGTTTGTGCCACAGCTACAGTTTTATCCTCCTGGAGGACTTCAGGTGCTTTTAACTTTTTAAAGGATCGTCCTGCGTCTTTAACACAAGAGAAGAAGAATATGTTGGATGATTTCCTCATTTCACTGAAATGAAACGCTGCCTTTTTACTTGTTTTTGTAGAAAATGTGAAGCATCAGGGTCCAAATATTTCTGAGTTTACACAAACGGAACAGATGTGATGATGTGCAGTCCTGTTGAAAACTCCTGATCAGCCTCATTTCTTTATATGTTTCCATGGAAACAGGAAGCAGCTGATCCCCTGAAACATGTTCCAACATGAACATAAACCCAGAATCTGAGGCAGAACCAGAGTTAGTTCAGTTCTGAGCAGCTTTAAAGTGAATATCTGCAGATGTTTCCATGGTAACAGCTGCAGAGATTCACTGAAAAGTGTTCCAACATGAACATAAACCCAGAATCTGAGGCAGAACCAGAGTTAGTTCAGTTCTGAGCAGCTTTAAGGTGAATATCTGCAGATGTTTCCATGGTAACAGCTGCAGAGATTCACTGAAACATGTTCCAACATGAACATAAACCCAGAATCTGAGGCAGAACCAGAGTTAGTTCAGTTCTGAGCAGCTTTAAGGTGAATATCTGCAGATGTTTCCATGGTAACAGCTGCAGAGATTCACTGAAACATGTTCCAACATGAACATAAACCCAGAATCTGAGGCAGAACCAGAGTTAGTTCAGTTCTGAGCAGCTTTAAAGTGAATATCTGCAGATGTTTCCATGGTAACAGCTTCTTCTTTGCTAAGTTGGACACAACACTGGTTCATCCCTTGAGTTAGGAGCCTTTTTCCTGCCTGAATGGTTCAGAGCTCAGAGTTAAGTGGCTTAATGAAGAAAAAACACATTCCTCTGAAGATGCTCAGGTACAAGAACTGGATTGAAGATGAGGGAAGAAGCAGAAACTGTCCAAAGAGAAACTCTGAGAGCTTCAGGAAGCTGCAGAACTGCTGATCAGGACACTTTAAAGGTTCCAGGAACAGAAAGAAATGAGGCTGATCAGGACTCTGGGTCAGGACTCTGGACCAGGACTCTGGGTCAGGACTCTGGGTCAGGACTCTGGGTCAGGACTCTGGGTCCAGGACTCTGGGTCCAGGACTCTGGGTCAGGACTCTGGACCAGGACTCTGGACTCTGGGTCAGGACTCTGGGTCAGGACTCTGGGTCCAGGACTCTGGGTCCAGGACTCTGGGTCAGGACTCAGGACTCTGGGTCAGGACTCTGGACCAGGACTCTGGACTCTGGGTCAGGACTCTGGGTCAGGACTCTGGGTCAGGACTCTGGTTCAGGACTCTGGACTCTGGGTCAGGACTCTGGGTCAGGACTCTGGGTCAGGACTCTGGTTCAGGACTCTGGGTCAGGACTCTGGGTCAGGACTCTGGTTCAGGACTCTGGACTCTGGGTCAGGACTCTGGGTCAGGACTCTGGGTCAGGACTCAGGACTCTGGGTCAGGACTCTGGACCAGGACTCTGGACTCTGGGTCAGGACTCTGGGTCAGGACTCTGGGTCAGGACTCTGGGTCAGGACTCTGGTTCAGGACTCTGGACTCTGGGTCAGGACTCTGGGTCAGGACTCTGGGTCAGGACTCTGGTTCAGGACTCTGGACTCTGGGTCAGGACTCTGGGTCAGGACTCTGGACCAGGACTCTGGACCAGGACTGTAACATCCTGTTTTGCTGTAACGTGTTAAATTGATGCTGTAACATTTCATCGGATCGTATTTTAACAGTGAACCTGGACTGAATTGTTTCCACTGATCTCTGATCAGTCTAATTGATTCCTGCTGTATTTCTTGACTATATAAATTTAATGAGCTGCTTTTTGTGTTCTCATTTCCAATATTTGTGCTCAGACTCATTATTTCACCCAAACAGAACCCATATCTATGGAAGGAGCTCAGTCTAACCCGAGGTTAGGCAGGTTGACGCGCTGCCTGTCCCGGCTGCTGCTCTCAGACCGGGGCTGAAGGAATGTCCCTCAGTGGATTTATTCTTGTGTGAATGTTAACAAA
The DNA here is from genome assembly GCF_027942865.1 of Odontesthes bonariensis. Lineage (NCBI taxonomy): Eukaryota > Metazoa > Chordata > Actinopteri > Atheriniformes > Atherinopsidae > Odontesthes > Odontesthes bonariensis. The sequence continues at coordinate 42,103,610 of NC_134510.1, forward strand.
CCAAACGGCGGCATGACGAGCACCTCAGCGATCAAAAACCGTTTGGCCTCCTGAATCCGAGATTCGGTGATCCGGCGGATCCTCTCCAGTACCCCCGAATAGACCTTACCAGGGGGGCTGAGGAGTGTGACCCCCCCTATAGTTGGAACACAGCCTCCGGTCCCCTTTTTTTTTTTTTAAATTCTCTTTTTATTCAGAAAGGCACATCTCCATCACATACATCACAACACCTGTACGATGACTCAGTTTGCCAAGGACTCAGCGATGGAGTCCATGCTGCCCTCCTGGATCTTTCTCCCACGGACCCAAACCATTCCAGGTAGAAATAATAACACAAAAACAACAGGATTGGGGAGCGCACCCCTAATCAATATATCGCACACACAGAAACATAAATAAAAATATTTACACATATACAGTATATACACATATATATATATATATACAAAAAAAAAATAGAAGAGGGTAGGTTGAAACAAAGCACGAGTACAGTCAGATAAAATCAGATCTGATTGGTTCTACATACTCCGTCCACTTTGTCCAGATCTTATAAAAATTTTCCTTCTCAACTTTGAGGGAAAAAGAAATCTTCTCCATAAGATATATCTCGTAAACAATTTCAATCCATTCGTCGATGGTGGGAGGTTCCACTTTTAACCATTTCCTAGTGACACATTTCTTACTAGCTGCCAATAACATAGTCAACATTTTTTTGTCTTTTATGTTCCGTGTTTCAAAATTTATATCGCCCAAGAACACAGTTTCACATTTTAATGGAATATTCACATTAAATATATTTTCAATATGTTTGTGGATCTCTTCCCAGCATGATTTTATTGTTTGGCAGTCCCAACAGATATGGAAGTGGTTGGCTCCATTAGACCCACAGAGTCTCCAACAAGCGTCCCCGCTGCCCTGATGACGTTTCTGAATGGATGTTGTGAAAAATCTTGTTACAGTTTTCCAACAGAACTCCCGCCGTGTATTTGACCCGGTTGAGATCCACTGTAGTTGGCATATTTTCTCCCAGCTCTCCTGTGTGATTATTATCTTTATTTCCGTTTCCCATTTCGGTCCCCCTTTTTATTTGGTTCTTACCAAGAAAAAAAACCTTACATTTAGAAGTGCTAGATATTTTTTCTTGTTTTAAGAATTAATTTCTTATTTTAAGTCTTCAACTTAACAGTATAATCTTATATCAAGCAAAACTTTACTTTTTTGTCTCAAACAGGCAGGGAATCATAAAATGAGACAATTAACACTTAAAATCAGATGTATTACGTTTCTCCTCCAAAGTCTCATCATAATAAATCTTGTTTTAAGATTCAATAACAAACTCAACATGCTTGATTCAAGAGTCACACAGAAAATATCTGAAAACACGCTTTACTCCTTGGATTTTAAGCATATGACAAATGTTTGTTCACAAAACTGCCTTTGTTAAATCTAGAAACAAGACTCCTACAATCTTAATTTAAGAAATCTTGCCAAGTCAAATTATCTTGCTGCATGAACAGATTTTTTTCACTTGTTTTGAGTACCTTTTCCCTTAGTTTTTTTATCTTGTTTGAAGACCCCTATTTTTTGCAGTGCACCACCCCGACCTGCCAGTCCAGAGGCCCCCGATGTCCACGTGATGCTGCAGAGGCAGCCGAGGCCGCAGCTCGATGATCGACTTTGTAGTCGTATCGTCGGACTTGCGGCCGTATGTCCTGGACACTCGGGTGAAGAGAGGGGCGGAGCTTCAACTGATCACCACCTGGTGGTGAGTTGGCTCCGCTGGTGGGGAGGAAGCTGGTCAGACCTGGCAGGCCCAAACGTATTGTGAGGGTCTGTTGGGAACGCCTGGTGGAATCCCCTGTAAGGAGGAGTTTCAACTCCCACCTCCGGCAGAGCTTCAGCCATGTCCCGCGGGAGGTGGGGGACATTGAGCCCGAATGGGCCATGTCCCGGGGGAGGTGGGGGACATTGAGCCCGAATGGGCCATGTCCCGGGGGAGGTGGGGGACATTGAGCCCGAATGGGCCATGTTCCGTGCCTCCATTGTTGAGGCGGCCGACCGGAGCTGTGGCCGTAAGGTGGTCGGTGCCCCGAACCCGCTGGTTGACGCCAGTGGTGAGGGAAGCCGTCAAGCTGAAGAAGGAGTCCTATCGGGCCTTTTTGGCCAGTGCACTGGAAAAAATCTAAATCTTACCAAGTATATTTGTCTCATTTCTAGTCCAAATATCTCATTACACTTAATATCAGACACAACTGCCCAACAAGTTCTATTTCAGCCAGATATAGGGACTTGTTTTAATACAATACATCTGGAATATCTTGTTAAATGAAAAAGTCTTGAAAACAATTTGTTTTGAGTCATATTTCACATGAAACAAGCTTTTTTTGACATTTGAAGAGGTTTTTAAGCTAATTTCAAGATCACTTTTAACTCAAAAGTCCCAAATATCACATCTTATTTCAAGAAATCTTGAAATCTTGTTTTTTTTACTTATTTTGGGAGGGGCATGTTTTCCAGTGTGGGACTCTGGAAGCAGCTGATGGTACCGACAGGCCAATTGGAACGCAGCCTCGGCGGTTGCTGAGGCAAAAACTCGGGCTTGGGAGGAGTTCGGGGAGGTCATGGAGAACGATTTGCGGACGGCCTCGAGGAGATTCTGGTCCACCATCCGGCGGCTCAGGGGGGGGGAGCGGTGCACCGTCAACACCGTGTATGGTGAGGGCGGGGCTCTGCTGACTTCAACTAGGGACGTCGTGAGTCGGTGGGGGGAATACTTCGAGGGCCTCCTCAATCCTACCGACACGCCTTCCGATGAGGAAGCAGAGTTGGGGAGCTCGGACGTGGGGCCTCCCATTTCTGGGGCTGAGGTTGCCGAGGTGACTGGTGCCAGAAAACCCAACGGATCCTACACTGAGCTGCTAACTGACAGCATACCACGTCTGGTGAAAGACCGTTGCTTCATCTTTAACCTGAAAGAGTCAGTTTCCACACACCACTGGAGACCCAGAGCCCTCTCTACTGGAAGTTTATCTCGGTCCAGATCCAACTCCTTTAGGTCCTTGGCCCTAGTCAGACATGGAACCAAACACGCTGAGCCAGATTTGACATGGGTTATCGGACCATGTAGGCCACGCCCACAGAAAATATGTCTGCTGGATATGAGTCTACAACACATTCCAGCCAATGTGGGCCATGTTCAACCTTGTAGCACCCACGCATATGAATAATCATTGAAAAAAATCATTTTGGCTCTTCTTGCATCTTTCTGGGTGGGAATAAACCAATATTTTTGGAATTTTTGGAATTGGGCTATTTTTGATCATTTTAGGCCATGTTGCATATTTGCAGCTGTGGGCTTTCCTGATTCATTTTGTCCACAAAACCAAGTCATTCTCTGCAGATCGTTTGGCAGAAAAGGTTTAGTGAAAGTTCACCAGTAACTGCTGCTACCACAATAAAATGTATATAATAAACCTTTATTGAACATTCTTAATACAAAGTGCGGAACGCAACCATCATAAACTTTCCATTCAACAACAAATCAAACAGATTTCACAGATCTTTGTTGTGAAAAAGTCAAGCACATATAAAATGCAAAAAATGTAATGTAAATAAAAATGTAATGTAAATAAAAATATAGATAAAAATACAATGTAAATAAATAATGTAAATAATTAAAAAGCTTGTTGCATAACTGCAACTGTGGGTGCTACAAGGTTAAGCCAATAAAACGGACTCACACTGAAGCTGAGCTGCAAAACTCTGATGAAATGTCAGTGAATGAGTAATAAAATGTCACTTTTTATTCCTTTAATACTTCTTGTTTCTTGTGTTGAGCCGCTGTGTTCAGCAGGTTTCATTCTGCTGCTTTTAGTTCGGTCATAAAATGTTCATAAATATGTTGTTTGAAATAAAAACAGGCAGAAACTGGAGTTTTAACACTTTGAAGGTTTTATTGAAACCGGAAAAGTCTTAATATTAAATCCAATATATTTTTCTGCAAGTTTTCAAAAACTTTTTTTTTTTTATTCAAACATGTCACATAGACGAAACAATGACATACTCAGAAGTAAACATTTTTTTAAAACTTTACATATTAGGATCTTAAATGCACAAAGTAAAAAAAGGGGATAATAAATAATAACAAAAAATAAATAAATTAAAAATAAATAAATAAACAACAACAAGGAGAAAATAAAAGGTAAGACAAGTTTTCACAAACTTTACGAGATTTCGGTGAGTCTGACGTCACTTCCTGTGGAGGGAATTTAACCCGGAAGTTCGGGTGTAGTTCTCCAGAGTTGGGAGTTGGCTGATGAGGAAGCAGCGAACAACAGTGAATTTGCACCAACTGAGACTCCAACCAGCAGCGGAACCCCGAGACCCGGACCCCCGCGAACCGGAGCCCCGAACCGGAGCCCCGAACAGCCGCAGTTTGTAGGAATTAGTCCCGCTCAGGAGGTCAGCAGCTCCGGCAGCAGATACAGGAGAACCGGGAAGTTACGGCGACAGCTGCGGGCCACAGGTGCGAGTTCTTCTGCAGACCGACACAGGTAAGCTCCCCGGCAGGTAAACCTCAGGTGGTCTCTGCTCAGGGGAACCGCGGCAGTCCGTGCTGAAACACAAGCTAACACAGGCTAACACAGGCTAACACATGCTAACACATGCTAACACGGCCGGCCCAAGCCTTTATGGGGCCTTAGAAGAATTTCATTTGGGGCCCCCCTACCACCACCTCAGCTCCAGATGCCTCATTATTCCACAGGCTACACTGTTCTGTGTGTAACGGACCCACAACCATTAGCATTATTTGTAATCATCTTACATTATACAGGTGTCATTCTTGTTTTTAACCTTAAAGGGATAGCAAAGTCATAAATACAGTTTAATTAACTTCTACATAAAGAGTGATGTATAAGTATGGCTCATTAATGTAACTATTTGAAAGTAACATCAGCAGGCTGGAGACTGCATTTATAGTAAACACGTTAAATAGTTTCATTTCTTTCAGATGTGCAATGGTGTGCAAAATGTTCAAAATCCAAATGCAAAATAGAATCAAATGACATTCACATTATCTTACAGAAAAATTAAGTTGTAATCAAAATTAAATACTTAAATAATAAATACAATACTTAAATAATTTTGCCCAACGGTGGCAGCAGCCTAGCCTGGCGACGCCATCCTACGTACTTCCGCCCAAAGATTTTGGCTCCGCACATAGTCTGGCCCAACCCCCCTACCTCGGTTCGCTCAGTGTTTTGCCAATCAGCAAACAGTTGCGAGTGGTGACGCAGAACTCACGCGCGGAGTCCATTGTAGTCCATATAATTGTAGTTCAACCGCAGCGGAAATAAACATGGCGACGGAAGAACGCTAGAAGCTATCCATGAAGTTGTCTCAACTCTGGAGAGCATTACACAATTAAAACAAGAGCAAGAGGAATGCCTCGTCAATGTTGTTAGTGGCAAGGATGTCGTAGCTCTCCTTCCAGCTGGCTTTGGGAAAAGTTTGATTTATCAAATGGTACCGGTATAATGAAAGCGGATGTGGGAAGCGTGATTCGCGAGCTAGAGCCTCGCGAGAGTAAGCATGAACCTCGGCGCATAACCAACGTCATTTCTAAACATTTTGATTGGTTAAGGGAACTCCGTTACTCCAATGAATTTAAGTTGCTGGGTAAGGTCCCGCCCTCCATGGAAACGGATTCCTCTTGGGTTTTCCCAGACTGATTGACAAAGTCAACAGTCGGCTTTCGCCCAGGCTAGCAGCAGCCAACAGGAGGCATAAATTAACCGAATATTAGTATTTGGTCAAAATTAATTTTTTTTTCTGGTGTAATACAATTTTGTTTAAATTATTCAATGTTATTTTAGTTTCATGTATATATTTACTTTTTTTTTTTTTTTTTATCACAACGTCTCGGTGCTCTCTGGGGCCCCTGGTGGCGTGGGGGCCCTAAGCGACCGCGTAGTTGGCATATGCCTTGGGCCGGCTCTGCATGCTAACACATGCTAACACAGCACCGAACAGCTGATCGATCACTGGCTGCTGGATCGGTACCTGAGCAGACCGGAGGGGGTGATGGTGGGAGTCAAACACTTTGGATTAAAACTAATAATTATTCTAAAACCAGCCCAGCTGCTCAGCTTGGTGCTGATGTCAGAAGTTTGGAAAATACACCTTCAGCTTGATGACGTCACAGTGACGTAATGCTGCCAACGACCAGCAGCTGCTGCTGGTCCCAGAACCAGAACCCTGAGAACCAGAACCTAGAGTGGGTCCCAGAACCCTGAGAACCAGAACCTAGAGTGGGTTTAAGAACCAGAACCCAGAGTAGGTCTGAGAAGTATTCAAAATAAATCATTAAATTGGCAGCTTCATAGCTTTTTAAATCACTTTAGGGTCTTACACGGGCCTGGAAACCTCCTGGAAACCTCCTGGAAAAGTTGTGCAGGCGTGTCTGAGGCAGGGAGCCGGTCTTTAACAGACCTGATTTATTTTTAACAGTTTTTAACCGTTTTTTAAAACTATTTTGGGGGTCAAAATGTTTCACTTTCACAGATTCAGGTGAACTGAAATGGGTTAACTTCAGATTGTCCTCCGTACGTGTTCTGGACCAAATACCTGAACTACGCTCAGACTGTTTTTTCATTTAGTTTGAATGTAAAACATCATCATTTATCTGGATTATTCACTAATGCAAAGTGAAAGTATTCCTTCCACGGGCCTTTCTTCAGGTCAAACCTGTAGAAAACAGGTTAGATACAGCAGGATGGTGTTGGAGCAAACAGCCAGCGGACCGGTTGGGTTCACATGCTCAGTAATGATTGATCCGGCTGCGGTTTGTCTGCAGGAGAAGAAGAAGATGAGTGGGGGAATGAACAGCATCGATGCCGTGAAGAAGAAGATCAAAGTTCTGCAGGAGCAGGCGGAGGAGGCGGAGGAGCGGGCGGAGAGGCTGCAGAGGGAGGTGGAGAAGGAGAAGAGGACCAAGGAGGAGGTGCGCACACACACACCTGTTACACACACACTCGCATGCACACACACCTGTTACACACACACACCTGTTACACACACACTCACATGCACACTCACCTGTTACACACACTCACCTGTTACACACACACTCGCATGCACACACACCTGTTACACACACACACCTGTTACACACACACTCGCATGCACATTCACCTGTTACACACACACCTGTTACACACACACACCTGTTACACACACACTCACATGTTACACACACTCACATGTTACACACACACACTCACATGTTACACACACACTCACATGTTACACACACACTCACATGTTACACACACACACTCACATGTTACACACACACACTCACATGTTACACACACACACATGTTACACACACACTCACATGTTACACACACACTCGCATGTTACACACACACTCGCATGTTACACACACTCACATGTTACACACACCTGTTCCTGTTGGGTCTTCATAGAAGAAGAAAGTCTCTGCCAATCAGAGGCAGAAGGGGGCGTGTCCTCAGGTACAGGGCAGGTGCAGTCTGAGCTGTAAGCAGGTGCAGTGATGCATGCTGGGAAGTTGAGGAGAAAGCAGAGGCTGTGGACTCCTGACATGCTCCTGATGTTGGACCCGTCGGTTCTGATTCAGCCTCCTGAGTAATGCTGCAGCTGCTCTGAGGATGTTGGTCATTATTCTGTTTACATCTGTTAGTATTGGTTATTATTATTATTGGTTATTATTATTATTATTGGTTATTATTATTGTTGGTTATTATTATTGTTGGTTATTATTATTATTGGTTATTATTCTTGGTTATTATTGTTATTGTTGGTTATTATTCTTGGGTAAATATTCTTGGTTGTTATTATTGGTTATTATTATTCTTGGTTATTATTCTTGGTTATTGACATGAGGCGGCGGTCAGCTCAGCAGTATCTGTGCTGCAGGGCGTGCGGCGGCGTGCTGCAGACTTCCTGTCTGATAAAACTCAGCCGCACATGTGCAGCCGCTGATAACTCTCTGTGAGTCTGCCCCACATCTGTGCTGCCGGATATAAAACAGACCAAAACAAACAGGGACGCACCTGTTGAAGCAGTCGGTTCCTGATGGAGGCGGGGCTTACGGTGGCGCTCTTTGTCTTGCAGGCGGAGGGGGAGGTGACGTCTCTGAGTCGCCGCCTGCAGCTCAGCGAGGAGAACCTGGACCGAGCCCAGGAGCGCCTGGCCACCGCCCTGAGGAAGCTGGAGGAGGTGGAGAAGGTGGCCGACGAGAGCGAGAGGTGGGTGTCCAATATCACAGGTGGTGTAAAAGGTGGTGCTGCAGGTGGTGCTACATGTGGTGCTGCAGGTGGTGCTGCATGTGGTGCTGCAGGTGGTGCTGCATGTGGTGCTGCATGTGGTGCTGCAGGTGGTGCTGCATGTGGTGCTGCAGGAGGTGGTGCTACATGTGGTGCTGCAGGTGGTGCTGCAGGTGGTGCTGCATGTGGTGCTACATGTGGTGCTGCATGTGGTGCTACATGTGGTGCTGCATGTGGTGCTGCAGGTGGTGCTACATGTGGTGCTACAGGTGGTGCTGCATGTGGTGCTGCAGGTGGTGCTGCATGTGGTGCTACATGTGGTGCTGCATGTGGTGCTGCATGTGGTGCTACATGTGGTGCTACAGGAGGTGCTACAGGTGGTGCTACAGGTGGTGCTACAGGTGGTGCTACAGGTGGTGCTACATGTGGTGCTACATGTGGTGCTGCAGGAGGTGCTACAGGTGGTGCTGCATGTGGTGCTGCATGTGGTGCTGCATGTGGTGCTGCATGTGGTGCTACAGGTGGTGCTACAGGTGGTGCTGCATGTGGTGCTACATGTGGTGCTGCATGTGGTGCTGCAGGTGGTGCTACAGGTGGTGCTGCATGTGGTGCTACATGTGGTGCTACATGTGGTGCTGCAGGTGGTGCTGCAGGTGGTGCTACAGGTGGTGCTACAGGTGGTGCTACATGTGGTGCTACATGTGGTGCTACAGGTGGTGCTACAGGTGGTGCTACAGGTGGTGCTACAGGTGGTGCTGCATGTGGTGCTACATGTGGTGCTGCATGTGGTGCTGCAGGAGGTGCTACATATAACCTCCACCCTGATACCTCCACCCAACAGGGGGATGAAGGTGATCGAGAACCGAGCTCTGAAGGACGAGGAGAAGATGGAGCTGCTGGAGGTTCAGCTGAGGGAGGCCAAGCAGATCGCTGAGGAGGCCGACCGCAAGTATGAGGAGGTACGTGTCCCCGTCTGTCCCCCCCCTCTGTCCCCCGTCTGTCTGTCCCCCCCCTTCTGTCCCCCCGTCTGTCTGTCCCCCCCCTTCTGTCCCCCCGTCTGTCTGTCTGTCTGTCCCCCGTCTGTTCCCCGTCTGTGTCCCCCCGTCTGTCCCCCGTCTGTCTGTCTGTCCCCCCGTCTGTTCCCCGTCTGTCTGTCTGTCCCCCCGTCTTTCTGTCTGTCTGTCCCCCCCTCTTTCTGTCTGTCTGTCCCCCGTCTGTCTGTCTGTTCCCCGTCTGTCTGTCTGTCCCCCGTCTGTCTGTTCCCCGTCTTTCTGTCTGTCCCCTGTCTGTCTGTCCCCCCGTCTTTCTGTCTGTCTGTCCCCCGTCTGTCTGTCTGTTCCCCGTCTGTCTGTCTGTCCCCCGTCTGTCTGTCTGTCCCCCGTCTGTCTGTTCCCCGTCTTTCTGTCTGTCCCCTGTCTGTCTGTCCCTCCGTCTTTCTGTCTGTCTGTCCCCCGTCTGTCTGTCCCCCGTCTGTCTGTCTGTTCCCCGTCTGTCTGTCTGTTCCCCGTCTGTCTGTCTGTCCCCCGTCTGTCTGTCCCCCCTCTTTCTGTCTGTCCCCCGTCTGTCTGTCTGTCCCCCGTCTGTCTGTTCCCCGTCTGTCTGTCTGTCCCCCGTCTGTCTGTTCCCCGTCTTTCTGTCTGTTCCCTGTCTGTCCCCCGTCTGTCTATCTGTTCCCCGTCTGTCTGTCTGTCCCCCTGTCTGTCTGTCCCCCTGTCTGTCTGTCCCCCGTCTGTCTCTGTTCCCCGTCTGTCTGTTTGTTCCCTGTCTGTCCCCCGTCTGTCTGTCTGTCCCCCCTCTGTCTGTCTGTTCCCCGTCTTTCTGTCTGTCCCCCGTCTTTCTGTCTGTCCCCCGTCTGTCTGTTCCCCGTCTGTCTGTCTGTCCCCCGTCTGTCTGTTCCCCGTCTTTCTGTCTGTCCCCCGTCTTTCTGTCTGTCCCCCGTCTGTCTGTTCCCCGTCTGTCTGTCTGTCCCCCGTCTGTCTGTCTGTCCCCCGTCTGTCTGTGTCCCCCGTCTGTCTGTCCCCCCCTCTGTCCCCGTCTGTCCCCCTCTCTGTCCCCCCCTCTGTCTGTCTGTCCCCCCGTCTGTCTGTCTGTCCCCCGTCTTTCTGTCTGTCCCCCCCTCTGTCTGTCTGTCCCCCCGTCTGTCTGTCTGTCCCCCCCCTGTCTGTCTGTCTGTCCCCCTGTCTGTCTGTCTGTCCCCCGTCTGTTCCCCGTCTGTCTATCTGTCCCCCCGTCTGTCTGTCCCCGTCTGTCTGTCTGTCCCCCCCTCTGTCTTTCTGTTCCCCGTCTTTCTGTCTGTCCCCCGTCTGTCTGTCCCCCGTCTGTCTGTCTGTCTGTCTGTCCCCACGTCTGTCTGTCCCCGTCTGTCTGTCTGTCCCCCCCTCTGTCTTTCTGTTCCCCGTCTTTCTGTCTGTCCCCCGTCTGTCTGTCCCCGTCTGTCTGTCTGTCCCCCCCTCTGTCTTTCTGTTCCCCGTCTTTCTGTCTGTCCCCCGTCTGTTCCCCGTCTGTCTATCTGTCCCCCCGTCTGTCTGTCCCCGTCTGTCTGTCTGTCCCCCCCTCTGTCTTTCTGTTCCCCGTCTTTCTGTCTGTCCCCCGTCTGTCTGTCCCCTGTCTGTCTGTCTGTCCCCCCCTCTGTCTGTTCCCCGTCTTTCTGTCTGTCCCCCGTCTGTCTGTTCCCCGTCTTTCTGTCTGTCCCCCGTCTGTCTGTTCCCCGTCTTTCTGTCTGTCCCCCGTCTGTCTGTCTGTCCCCCGTCTGTCTGTCTGTCCCCCGTCTTTCTGTCTGTCCCCCGTCTTTCTGTCTGTCCCCCGTCTTTCTGTCTGTTCCCCGTCTTTCTGTCTGTTCCCCGTCTGTCTGTCTGTCCCCCGTCTTTCTGTCCCCCGTCTTTCTGTCTGTCCCCCGTCTTTCTGTCTGTCCCCCGTCTTTCTGTCTGTCCCCCGTCTGTCTGTCTGTCCCCCCTCTGTCTGTCCCCCGTCTGTCTGTCTGTCCCCCCCTCTGTCTGTCCCCCGTCTGTCTGTCTGTCCCCCCCTCTGTCTGTCTGTCCCCCCCTCTGTCCCCGTCTGTCCTCCCCTCTGTCTGTCTGTCTGTCCCCCCCTCTGTCTGTCTGTCCCCCCCTCTGTCTGTCTGTCCCCCGTCTTTCTGTCTGTCCCCCGTCTGTCTGTCTGTCCCCCCGTCTGTCTGTCCCCCCGTCTGTCCCCCCCTCTGTCTGTCTGTCTGTCCCCCCGTCTGTCCCCCGTCTGTCTGTCTGTCTGTCTGTCCCCCCCTCTGTCTGTCTGTCTGTCCCCCCGTCTGTCCCCCCGTCTGTCTGTTCCCCGTCTGTCTATCTGTCCCCCCGTCTGTCTGTCCCCGTCTGTCTGTCTGTCCCCCCCTCTGTCTTTCTGTTCCCCGTCTTTCTGTCTGTCTGTCTGTCTGTCCCCACGTCTGTCTGTCCCCGTCTGTCTGTCTGTCCCCCCCTCTGTCTTTCTGTTCCCCGTCTTTCTGTCTGTCCCCCGTCTGTTCCCCGTCTGTCTATCTGTCCCCCCGTCTGTCTGTCCCCCCCTCTGTCTTTCTGTTCCCTGTCTTTCTGTCTGTCCCCCGTCTGTCTGTCCCCCCGTCTGTCTGTTCCCCGTCTTTCTGTCTGTCCCCCGTCTGTCTGTTCCCCGTCTTTCTGTCTGTCCCCCGTCTTTCTGTCTGTCCCCCGTCTGTCTGTCTGTCCCCCGTCTTTCTGTCTGTCCCCCGTCTTTCTGTCTGTCCCCCGTCTGTCTGTCTGTCCCCCGTCTTTCTGTCTGTCCCCCCCCTCTGTCTGTCCCCCGTCTGTCTGTCTGTCCCCCGTCTTTCTGTCTGTCCCCCCCTCTGTCCCCCCGTCTGCTAGATGTGTTAGCATTCCAAGCTCGGCATGGCGCGTTGGAATGCTAACTTTTTGGTAAATTGGGGCGAAACGCACTGCAGCGAGTAAACAAAAAGTAATAAAATAAACTCTTTATAGCAGGTTGAAAGAACACGTGTTGAAGGAGTAAACTGGCCCAAAACCTGCCGTGTGTCGCCTTAAACAGAGTTCCAACTGAAGTTACGGCTCAATGTTTACATCAACAACAACGTGAGCTCATGTGCTCCACAGGTGGCCCGGAAGCTGGTGATGGTGGAAGGAGAGCTGGAGCGCGCCGAAGACCGAGCGGAGCAGGCCGAGAGGTGACATCACCCCCCCGCATGATGATGTCGCACTGATCGCCTCGCTGTGATGTCGCTGTGCTTCACTAACGGCCGCTAACCTCCCCGCTCTGCCTCTTTCTTCCCGTTTCCATGGAAACCGCTGCATGCCTAACAGTAAGGTTCGGAGGCTGGAGGAGCAGCTGAGAGGTTACGACCAATCGCTGAAGAGCCTGCAGGCGTCTGAGGACAAGGTACAGCAGGTCACCTGACCTCCCACCTGTCAGTCAGAACGGCTCCTCCTCCTCCTGACCCCTGACCTTTACCTGCTGCTTCAGCTCCTCCTCCACCTGCTGTGCATGACTCCGCCTGCTGCAGGCTCTGATTAAACTGCTCTCTGTGACCTTTGACCTTTGACCTGCAGTAAGTGCCGGGTGATGGAGGAGGAGCTGAAAACGGTCTTCACCAGTGCAAAGTCTCTGGAGGCGCAGGCTGAGAAGGTAGGAGGAGGACCTGAGTCTGCTCAGGTGTTCCATTACCGCTTCATGTTCTGATGTTTACTTATAAAACCAGTTTGTGATGTTAACACATCTGAACCGAAACAAAGTGAGTCTTTAGTTGGAGTCTGGTCCAAGTTGATGGAGCAGGACTACAGATGGACTTAAACTTTGACCTCCATGTTTAAAAACAAAATGATCCTGTTAACTTCCTGTTGGTCCCAGAGACCAACAGGTTTTAAGAAATCTGAGATTCCTGTGTGTATGGCTGTGTTTGAAACCGCCTACTACATGCTACATACTACATGCTACATACTACATGCTACATACTACATGCTACATAATACATGCTACATACTACATGCTACATACTCATCGATCAGACAGTATGCAGAGCGTTTACCCACAATGCATTTGGCTCCTGCCCGAGCCGAAATCAGCCGGCCTCAAGCTGATTTCTCTTAAGCTCTAAACTCTGTAAACTTTAGCAACATTTGAAACATTTTCAGGTGAGAAAGTAGTCGTTTAGATCCCCAACGTGTTGAAAACCTGACAAAATACCGGCTGTTTACAATTTTGTTCCCACGAATTCGGCGCTGCTAAAGCTAGCCGCAGTGAGCTAACGCACTTCCTGTTATTTTCACAAAATAAAATACCCGTTGCCTTTTATCATAGGGAAAGCCATTACCATACAATTGGTGCTTTTGTTTTGAAAACAGGAAGTGAAGCTACCCTCGTTGTAGCTAGCTTGAAACTGCCGTTTTGACAGGAAATGACGATCGGCGACGTCACGTTACGTTGCATCTTGGGTAGTTTGAGTATGAGTAGTAACCTCATGATGCATACCCAACATTTAGGAGAATCTAGTATGCATCCGGGAACTTAGTTAAAGTTAGTAGGAGAAGTATGCGGTTTCGAACACAGCCTATATGTGTAATGAATTCCCTACATGTGGGCGGGGCTTCATGAGCTTAAAAAAGTTAAGGGTCACCACCGAACTGTTTGGAGGGACTAAAATTTTAAGCTTCAACAAGTCAGAAGCCTCATTGTTTGAAGAGGTTTCCTGTTGCCCCCGTGTGGACCCAACGGAGGTGAGTTTAAAGTTTCCTAATGGTGGATGAAAACTGGCCACAGGAACAGAAGAATCAATTCACCGAGTTTGAATCAGTTTAAGATCCTGGAAATAATTTGAATTAGAATAAAAATGGCTGCCTTCCTGTTAGGGCTCTGATTGGCCGCTGTCTCTGTGTCTCTCAGTACTCTCTGAAGGAGGACAGGTATGAAGAGGAGATCAAGAACCTGAGCAGCAAACTGAAGGAGGTGAGTCGGTGTTCTGCAGGTCTTTCTGCTCACCTGGATAATCTCACTTTGACTTCCTGTTTACTACCTGCTGACTTCCTGTTTACCCCCTGCTGACTTCCTGTTTACCTCCTGATGACCTCCTGTTTACCCCCTGACTACCTGCTGACTTCCTGTCTACCCCCTGCTGACTTCCTGTTTACCCCCTGCTGACTTCCTGTCTACCCCCTGCTGACTTCCTGTTTACCCCCTGCTGACTTCCTGTTTACCTCCTGATGACCTCCTGTTTACCCCCTGACTACCTGCTGACTTCCTGTCTACCCCCTGCTGACTTCCTGTTTACCCCCTGCTGACTTCCTGTTTACCCCCTGCTGACTTCCTGTTTACCCCCTGCTGACTTCCTGTTTACCTCCTGATGACCTCCTGTTTACCCCCTGACTACCTGCTGACTTCCTGTCTACCCCCTGCTGACTTCCTGTCTACCCCCTGCTGACTTCCTGTTTACCCCCTGCTGACTTCCTGTTTACTACCTGATGACCTCCTGTTTACCCCTGCTGACTTCCTGTTTACTACCTGATGACCTCCTGTTTACCCCCTGACTACCTGCTGACTTCCTGTTTACCCCCTGCTGACCTCCTGTTTACCCCCTGCTGACTTCCTGTTTACCCCCTGTTTACTACCTGCTGACTTCCTGTTTACTACCTGCTGACTTCCTGTTTACTACCTGCTGACTTCCTGTTTACCCCCTGCTGACTTCCTGTTTACCCCTGCTGACTTCCTGTTTACCCCCTGCTGACTACTTGCTGACTTCCTGTTTACCCCCTGCTGACTACTTGCTGACTTCCTGTTTACCCCCTGCTGACTACTTGCTGACTTCCTGTTTACCCCCTGCTGACTACTTGCTGACTTCCTGTTTACCCCCTGCTGACTACTTGCTGACTTCCTGTTTACCTACTGCTGACTTCCTGTTTACCCCCTGCTGACTTCCTGTTTACCCCCTGCTGACTACTTGCTGACTTCCTGTTTACCCACTGCTGACTACTTGCTGACTTCCTGTTTACCTACTGCTGACTACTTGCTGACTTCCTGTCTACCCCCTGCTGACTTCCTGTCTACCCCCTGCTGACTTCCTGTTTACCCCCTGCTGACTTCCTGTTTACTACCTGATGACTTCCTGTTTACCCCCTGCTGACTTCCTGTTTACCCCCTGCTGACTACTTGCTGACTTCCTGTTTACCCACTGCTGACTACTTGCTGACTTCCTGTTTACCTACTGCTGACTACTTGCTGACTTCCTGTTTACCTACTGCTGACTACTTGCTGACTTCCTGTTTACCCCCTGCTGACTTCCTGTCTACCCCCTGCTGACTTCCTGTTTACCCCCTGCTGACTACTTGCTGACTTCCTGTTTACCCCCTGCTGACTACTTGCTGACTTCCTGTCTACCCCCTGCTGACTTCCTGTTTACTACCTGCT
The DNA here is from genome assembly GCF_027942865.1 of Odontesthes bonariensis. Taxonomy (NCBI): domain Eukaryota; kingdom Metazoa; phylum Chordata; class Actinopteri; order Atheriniformes; family Atherinopsidae; genus Odontesthes; species Odontesthes bonariensis. The sequence continues at coordinate 42,119,314 of NC_134510.1, forward strand.
GACCCCCTGTTTACTACCTGCTGACCTCCTGTTTACTACCTGCTGACCTCCTGTTTACTACCTGCTGACCTCCTGTTTACTACCTGCTGACTTCCTGTTTACTACCTGCTGACCTCCTGTTTACTACCTGCTGACCTCCTGTTTACCCCCTGCTGACTTCCTGTTTACCCCCTGCTGACTACTTGCTGACTTCCTGTTTACCCACTGCTGACTACTTGCTGACTTCCTGTCTACCCCCTGCTGACTACTTGCTGACTTCCTGTCTACCCCCTGCTGACTTCCTGTTTACCCACTGCTGACTACTTGCTGACTTCCTGTTTACCCCCTGCTGACTACTTGCTGACTTCCTGTTTACCCACTGCTGACTACTTGCTGACTTCCTGTTTACCCCCTGCTGACTACTTGCTGACTTCCTGTTTACCTACTGCTGACTACTTGCTGACTTCCTGTTTACCTACTGCTGACTACTTGCTGACTTCCTGTTTACCCACTGCTGACTACTTGCTGACTTCCTGTTTACCTACTGCTGACTACTTGCTGACTTCCTGTTTACCTACTGCTGACTACTTGCTGACTTCCTGTTTACCCACTGCTGACTACTTGCTGACTTCCTGTTTACCCCCTGCTGACTTCCTGTTTACCCACTGCTGACTACTTGCTGACTTCCTGTCTACCCCCTGCTGACTTCCTGTCTACCCCCTGCTGACTTCCTGTCTACCCCCTGCTGACTTCCTGTCTACCCCCTGCTGACTTCCTGTCTACCCCCTGCTGACTTCCTGTTTACTACCTGCTGACCTCCTGTTTACTACCTGCTGACCTCCTATTTACCCCCTGCTGACTTCCTGTTTACCCCCTGCTGACTACTTGCTGACTTCCTGTTTACCCCCTGCTGACTACTTGCTGACTTCCTGTCTACCCCCTGCTGACTTCCTGTTTACCCCCTGCTGACTTCCTGTTTACCCCCTGTTTACTACCTGCTGACCTCCTGTTTACTACCTGCTGACTTCCTGTTTACCCCCTGTTTACCCCCTGCTGACTTCCTGTTTACCCCCTGTTTACTACCTGCTGACTTCCTGTTTACCCCCTGTTTACCCCCTGCTGACTTCCTGTTTACCCCCTGTTTACTACCTGCTGACTTCCTGTTTACCCCCTGTTTACTACCTGCTGACTTCCTGTTTACCCCCTGTTTACCCCCTGCTGACTTCCTGTTTACCCCCTGTTTACTACCTGCTGACTTCCTGTTTACCCCCTGCTGACTTCCTGTTTACCCCGTTTACCCCCTGCTGACTTCCTGTTTACCCCCTGTTTACTACCTGCTGACTTCTGTTTACCTCCTGCTGACTTCTGTTTACCCCCTGCTGACTTCCTGTTTACCCCGTTTACTACCTGCTGACTTGCTGTTTACCCCCTGCTGACTTCCTGTTTACCCCCTGCTGACTTCCTGTTTACCCCCTGCTGACTTCCTGTTTACCCCTTGCTGACTTCCTGTTTACCCCCTGTTTACTACCTGCTGACTTCCTGCTGACTTCCTGTTTACCCCCTGCTGACTTCCTGCTGACTTCCCGTTTACTTCCCATTTACTTCCTGTTTACCCTGTTTACTACCTGCTGACTTCCTGTTTACCCTGTTTACTACCTGCTGACTTCCCGTTTACTTCCTGTTTACCCCCTGCTGACTTCCTGTTTACCTCCTGCTGACTTCCCGTTTACTTCCTGCTGACTTCCCGTTTACTTCCTGTTACCCAGGCTGAGACCAGAGCTGAGTTTGCTGAGCGTTCAGTGGCCAAACTGGAGAAAACCATCGATGACCTTGAAGGTCAGTCTGGTTTCATGATATTACCATACCAACTTTATTTATAAAGCACTTGATATTACAGAGTGAGTGATTGATGGAGTAACTCGAGGGAACATTTCCCGTTAGCATTTGAATGGAAATCAGTGGGCTCGTTAGCTGAGATGCTAGCAGAGAACACATCTGACTGCTCGTTGGACTGATTGATCTGATTGGACGTTCACTTTGCTTCCAGATTCTCTGACTGCAGCCAGAAACGCCAACATGGAGCTGCAGGCTACCCTGAATCAGACCATGGAGGAGCTGAACTCCTGCTAAACCTCCACCTGATGGGTGGAGACTCTGTGGCCAAAACCTCCTCCTGTCCAACCCTTCGTCTCGTCCTCGTCTTCCTCCTGGAGGCTGTGAGGAGGTCTCTGAAACATTCCTACCCCCACCCCCCCCCCCCCCCCCCACCCCCCCCCGCTGGGTGGTGGTTTCTTCTCCAGGAGGTGGTGTTGGGGGCGTGGCCTCCGGCCTCCTCCTGTGATGTTTCCTGCTGTCGCACATTCCTCCTTAACGCCACATTTGAAGTGTTGCTTTGCTGACTCCTCCCCCACGAGGCTGAGGGGCGGAGTCAGACTAACAGCCGTCCCCTCGTTTACTAATCAATGACTAATTCAGTGTTTGTTAAACGGTTTATCGATCGTTAGTTTAAAAACTGATTGATTAGAACCGACATCCTGTCAGCCAATGGTTGGTCACTTCAGTTTAAGGGGGGTGGGTGGGATTTAAGTGGTGTCAACCAATCATAGTGAGGCATTCCACTGCCAAATATGGTAAACCAGGGGCCAATCACAAGTCGGAACCTTTCTCTCTTTTTTCTTTTTTTTTTTTTTTTGTCCCACAGATGTAATAAAGTTTAGAAATGTTTTTACCTGCTGATGATGTCATCACTGCTGATGATGTCACAGCTCATTGTAATAACAAAGCGAGACGGGATTTTATAAAATAAAACACGCATGTACACCCAACTCTGACTTCGGCTTTTATTGATCATCTGATTCGGGGGGGGGGGGGGTCCATTGGTCCATTGGGCGATTATTGATCGGCTCTGATCGATCGCCTCCTCGGCCAGCTGCAGGGTGATTATTGATCAGGTGATCGGCTCTGATCGATCGCCTCCTCGGCCAGCTGCAGGATCGGCCGCAGCTGCTCGCCCAGCGGGGGGGCGTCTGCCTCGTTCCTGATGATCCAGTCGAACTCCACGCCGTCCAGCCCGCACTCCGACTCTGCGTCATCCACACCTGGAGGACAGGTGAGTTACTGACTCCGCCCACACCAGGAGGACAGGTGAGTTACCGACACCTCCCACACCTGGAGGACAGGTGAGTTACTGACTCCGCCCACACCTGGAGGACAGGTGAGTTACCGACACCTCCCACACCTGGAGGACAGGTGAGTTACCGACACCTCCCACACCTGGAGGACAGGTGAGTTACCGACACCTCCCACACCAGGAGGACAGGTGAGTTAGTGACACCTCCCACACCTGGAGGACAGGTGAGTTACCGACACCTCCCACACCTGGAGGACAGGTGAGTTAGTGACGCCTCCCCCACCTGGAGGACAGGTGAGTTAGTGACACCTCCCCCACCTGGAGGACAGGTGAGTTACCGACACCTCCCCCACCTGGAGGACAGGTGAGTTACCTACACCGCCCACACCTGGAGGACAGGTGAGTTAGTGACACCTCCCACACCTGGAGGACAGGTGAGTTACCGACACCTCCCACACCTGGAGGACAGGTGAGTTAGTGACACCTCCCACACCTGGAGGACAGGTGAGTTACCGACACCTCCCACACCTGGAGGACAGGTGAGTTAGTGACACCTCCCACACCCGGAGGACAGGTGAGTTACCTACACCGCCCACACCTGGAGGACAGGTGAGTTAGTGACACCGCCCACACCTGGAGGACAGGTGAGTTAGTGACACCTCCCACACCTGGAGGACAGGTGAGTTAGTGACACCGCCCACACCTGGAGGACAGGTGAGTTACCGACTCCGCCCACACCTGGAGGACAGGTGAGTTAGTGACACCTCCCACACCTGGAGGACAGGTGAATTAGTGACACCGCCCACACCTGGAGGACAGGTGAGTTAGTGACACCTCCCACACCTGGAGGACAGGTGAATTAGTGACACCGCCCACACCTGGAGGACAGGTGAGTTACCGACACCTCCCACACCTGGAGGACAGGTGAGTTAGTGACACCTCCCACACCTGGAGGACAGGTGAGTTAGTGACACCTCCCACACCTGGAGGACAGGTGAATTAGTGACACCGCCCACACCTGGAGGACAGGTGAGTTAGTGACACCTCCCACACCTGGAGGACAGGTGAGTTAGTGACACCTCCCACACCCGGAGGACAGGTGAGTTACCTACACCGCCCACACCTGGAGGACAGGTGAGTTAGTGACACCTCCCACACCTGGAGGACAGGTGAGTTAGTGACACCTCCCCCACCAGGAGGACAGGTGAGTTACCGACACCTCCCCCACCTGGAGGACAGGTGAGTTAGTGACACCTCCCACACCTGGAGGACAGTTAGGTGCTGTTTACACATACCCGGGTATTTTGAAAAACGCATATTTTCTAACCTTCGTTTGCAAAAAAAACTAGGTGCACACAGCCCCGTTTAAAAAAAAAAAAAAAAAAAAAAAAAAAAGAAAAAAAAAAACACGTCTACATTGATCAGCATAAATACGCTATCAGGAGCTGTTAAATTACGCCAAGCCTGACGGTGGCAGTGTTAGAACAATGAGAATTCCACACAAGCCAATCAGAAGCCTAATAGAGAACCGCTGACAGGAAGAACTTCCGGATCCTTTTCAAGAAGAACTATAAAACTGCTAAAGCCGTGAAAAATGTCTTTGTTGTTCAATACATTGTATGACTGTAATTTTCAAAATCACACAAGCGAGTATAGCTCTCAACAACAGAAATGCTGCTAGTACCTCCATGCTTGCCAGATAAACAATGGACGGAGAGAATGGCGTTCTCACGCTAGCATTCTGCCAACATGGCGGATAGGGGCGGGGCTCTGTAGTATGACGACAACTCCGCATTCCATTCTGAAAACTCCGTTTTCGTCTCTTTCAACCAGTTTACACACAAACGCTAAACGGAGTTTTTAAAAAACCTCCACTTTTGCCGGAGTTTTTTTTTTTTTGCTTCGTTTTCGGAGGAAAAAACTCTGTGTATAAACGAAAGGCACAAACGAAGGGAAAGGTCAAAATACCTGGGTATGTGTAAACAGCACCTTAAGTTACTGACTCCGCCCACACCCGGAGGACAGGTGAGTTAGTGACACCTCCCACACCTGGAGGACAGGTGAGTTAGTGACACCTCCCACACCCGGAGGACAGGTGAGTTAGTGACACCTCCCACACCTGGAGGACAGGTGAGCGGGTGGTCTTACCTGCGGTGAAGCTCCACCCCCTCTGTGCCCGGGTCTCCTCTGAACTCTGAACCCTAACGACGCGGGTCTGTCGGGGAAACTGGGACCGGAACCACTGCAGGTCTGACGGCCGCCGCGCGTCACTCACCACCTGAGAGAGCGGGTTAGGGTTAGAACGTTGCCAGGTGCTCAGGTGATACCCTCTGCAGAAGAACACCTACCCACACGGGCTGCCGGGCGCCTCTGGTTGCTAGGTGACAGAAGAAGCCGGGGTCCTGGCTCCGGCGGGCCTCCCCCCAGCGGATCATGTCCGCTCGGTACCGCTCCTTGTAGGGACCGGGCCCCAGAAGCTGGTCCAGGTCCAGGCCGTGTTCCACGGCGTACCGCTGCTTCAGAGGCCCAGACAGCCGCAGGACGCCGCACGCCTCAGAACCCAACCTGCAGAAGAAGAACGGACGGGTCAGCTCCAAAGGTTAGGGTTAGCAGCTCCTGATGAGCCATCAGCCATCTCCTTTAGGAGAGAACGGAGCGTCCTCTGAGGACATCGCCTGCTTCCTCCCAGCTCCTTACGCACTGATTGGTTTCCTAAACTGTCTTCCCATGTGTCTCGGTACCTGACTTACTGCACTTACTCTGCACTGGTTCTGCTCTCAGCTGTTTGGTTTTGGAAGGAAATGCACTTCTGATTTCTTGTGACCTGAAGTTCCTTTGCCTACCGATGTGGAACACACTGATTGCAAGTCGCTTTGGATAAAAGCGTCTGCAGAATGACCGTAATGTGATGTGATGTACGGAGCCCCTAAAGAGATATGGAGGGATACCAAACATCTGGAGCTGTTTCTGCAGAATATTTATCCAACATCTGGAGCTGTTTCTGCAGAATATTTATCAAACATCTGGAGCTGTTTCTGCAGAATATTTATCCAACATCTGGAGCTGTTTCTGCAGAATATTTATCAAACATCTGGAGCTGTTCCTGCAGAATATTTATCCAACATCTGGAGCTGTTTCTGCAGAATATTTATCCAACATCTGGAGCTGTTTCTGCAGAATATTTATCCAACATCTGGAGCTGTTTCTGCAGAATATTTATCCAACATCTGGAGCTTCAGACCATCACAGCTGGAGAGCTGAAGCTGACTTTAACCACGTGATGTTTTCCTCTGAAGAACAAACCAACCAGCTGACCTTCAGTTTGATACAGTGTTACAGATGCGTTCCCGTCACACGCGTGCACGCTAAGACGCACGCGCACGCCCTTTGTTGTTGCCAAAGTGTTTTCTGTCAGTTTGCACAGATGCAGCAGACCAACTCACCGGTTCTGGATCAGGTCCGTCACATAGTCCTTCCCAGACTTCCGCTTCCCGCTGAAGACCAGAACCAGTTCGGGTCCAGAGACCCGGTCCTCCATCTGTGGGGTCCACCAGCTGCTGATTCTGCACGCGCAGCGCGTTCCGCCCTCGGGAGCGGACCGGAGGTGTAACCGGAAGTGTTACCGTAACTGTGCGAGCAGCGGGAGCTGCTAACCCTCCTAAAGGTCCAAACCTTTTGGGTTCTGAGCAGAACCGGAGCTTCCTCAGAGCAGAACCCGGTCCCGAACCCACCGGCTGTTGGCTACGTCACGGGTCACGTGTGTTGTAGTGAGAACACGGAAACACAAACGGCCTATTAGAGACTTTACGGTGTCACGTGATCCTCTTCCGATCCGGACTGTACCACCGCGAGCGGGAGGGGGGTCCAAGTTCAAAAGTTCCGTGTTTTTTTTCCAGCTTGTAAACAAATAAACAGCAACAACATGTTTTTATTATTTCCTAACTCCATTAAACACATTTTCTCCAAAGAAGACATATATTTGTTGCGTTCTAAATATTTAAAATCCCCCCTTAATCCCAAAGTAAAAGAAACTCCTTTAAAATCTTAAATGGTGTTTATCCCTGCGGAGAGCTCCTGAGGAGGTTTGCTTTGAGTCGGATGGATGTGTGTTTTAGGGTTCTGTGTGTTTGTGGAGAATAATAAACTTCTGATCACTTGTTTTTTAATTGTATGTTTTCCACATTCTGGATGAACGTACATGACCGGCTGCATATGGGGGTCCGTCTCCAGCCCTTCTCCCTAAAACACATTAATTATGGTTAACAGTGAATGGGACTTTCTGGTTAATAACATGTTATTATTGGGAAAATATTTCATGAATAAATGTAAATATATGAATGTAAAAGCCAGATTTATTGTATTTCATGAAGATTTTCTTTCCTTTACCAAAAGTCCTTAATAATATGAAAAGTAAAAATGCTCTGAAACTTTTTAGTTCGTTTGAAAAGTACGATTTGCAACAAAAGCCCAAAAACATTATTGTCTGTCTGTAGGAGCTGGAGAATCAACCCTGTTAAAAAACCGCTTTAACTGGTTTGCTCTGGGTTCGGCTGCCCCTCCTCTGCAGACTTATCTCTAAAAGGTATTTACAGTATTTAGAGTATTAGTTACTAAAGCTGAAGGATTATCCCGCTGCTCTCCTCTTACATTTAAACAACAAAATTAAACTGTATGCTTCTTCATTTTCAATGGAAAAATCATACACACTATATTAGAAAAACTGTTATTCTGAATAATTATGAATCAGGTGGACTTAACTTTTTGGATTTCTCTACCTTAAATAACACAAAATGAATTGGGCTAAACACTTTCTGAAGAATCCAACTTCTATCTGGAACCTTATCAGGTTTTCTTTAACTTAATTTTAAACTGTAATTACAAAGTTGAGAAAACTCATCTTTCCATCAGCAGGTGTTCATTGATAAACACAACTTCTCACCTCACAAACACCTTGCATAGATATTTGATTTAAAAACAGATAATAATAATTATGGATTTTATTTATAATGCACTTTACATTCTTCCGAACCTCAAAGTGCTACAGAATATGAAAACAAAAAAAAAAGCAAGAAGACAAATATCAACTAAGGAAATAGAAATTATTAAAACGTCAGGTATCCAGTGTCCTGCTGGTGGCTCAGCCAATAAGGAAGGACGATCACAGTTCTAATGAATTCTGCTCCATGTATAACTTCAGTCTGCAGGTAGCTGATGCTCCACCCTCGGGCTCCTTAATGTATAAAAACACAAACTTATACTCTCATCATCTGTTTCCCACAGCAGAATGGGAAGAGCAATGAGAGAATACGCAGATTGTTCCAAGTTATGATCGTTTCCGTCCATTTAGAACATTTTATTGGAGCCGTTTTATCTGAACATCCACTGGGAAACTTTGGATGATCCCCATAAATATTTATATTTATTTACATATATTTCTATAAATATTTACCTGTACACAGGAAGTGTCATTAAAATTATCCATAAAACTTACCCTGCTAAGCACCATATGGTCAAATTTAAAAGAGACATAAATACTAAAAGCAGTTTCTGTGATGGCCTTCCAGAAACTGTGACGCATCTATTTTGGCCCCGCCCCTTTCACGCATAGCTTTGGGATGGAGTTTAGCAGGTTTATTAATGACCATATTTTAAGGACTTTTTCCTTATGCTGGCAAAATGTTTTATTTTGTTTCTATAGCTTCCCCAGAAAGGATGCTAATTGTTTTTTTTATAATAAACTCATAAATGGAAATTTGCTAATAAAACGCCCTATTTTCCTCATTTTATTAAAGATATAGAACTATATTTTAAATCAATAACAGACTACTAATGAAAAGGCTTTAAGGACAATTTCTATATGTACATCTTTGCATGTTTCCATCTAACAGCCCTGGTTGTTTGTTTGTTTACATAACTGTCATGGTATATTGTTTACTTCATTCGTTTGTTTGTTGTTTCCTTATTTCTGTTTAAATGAAGTATTAATAAAATAAAAAAATTATTTATATATATATAAATAATTTTATGTATGTTTATGTAAACAAACAAACAACCAGGGCTGTTAGATGGAAACATGCAAAGAAGTACATATAGAAATTGTCCTTAAAGCCTTTTCATATATATATATCTATATATATCTATATCTAGATATAGATATAGATAGATAGATAGGTTAGGGTCATATTTTTTTGCTTCCGGTCTGACGTCAGCAGAACAAGATGGCGGCGCTTATGTTTCGGAGGAAAGCGGAGTCCCTGGCAGCGGGATCAACTTCAGCTCTACAGGTGGGAACCGACACCGACTTATTCTGACTTATTCTGACTTATTCTGACATCTTTCTGACCACTTAATGCGGGAATCCGGCAGCTGTGACGTCACACAGAGGAACATAAATATTAAATTTTATTGATCGATCAGAAATCTGCAGTTTGAGCCTCACAGCTGATCAGAACTGATTACAACATAAATCCGGTAAAAGTAAACAAACTAATCAACTTTTCGGAAAGTTTGACCTTTCACCCAGTTTCACCGACTTGGACGTGCACGCGCACGGTCTGTGCAGGATGGCTGCTCCCGTGCGCGCGGGTGCTGTTTGTTTTTAGGGTGATAATGAAGCTGAGTGAAGCTGATACCCCCCCAGATTAAACATTCAAACCAGTTAGTTACCCTAACCCTGTTAAGATCCGATTTATTGGTCATGCATACACACGAAATTTGTCCTCGCTTTTAACCCACCTGTTGACATGCACACGCACGTGCACGGGGTCACACACTCAGAGACAGATGCCAACCTGGAGCGGTGGGCAGCCATGAAGCACCCGGGGAGCATGGGGGGTACGGTGCCTTGCTCAAGGGCACCTCAGCCGTGACAAGGAGGTGGACTGACACCCCTCCAGCTGTCAGTTCCACCAAGCGAGAGTGGGAATCGAACCGCCAACCTTCCGGTTATTGGACGACCGACTCTAACCACTCCTATCCGTTTGTGCTGCTTTGGTTTCTGAGATATCAAAGATTATTCTTGAGTTCATCCAAAGGTCACCGCCCCCCCATCTCGCTCCCAAACAGCAGACGTTTTTAGTGCTCCGTTTGTGCTACTGTACTCTCTGAGTTTAGAACAGGGGGCAGAACGGATGTGAAGTGGCAGATTGTTCCACAGGGTAGGGGCAGTAGAACAGAAGGCCCTATCTCCATGTTTTTAGTCTGGTGTGAGGAACGGAAAGTAGGTCCTTGTCTGAGAAGAAGCCGTGACTGGGAGTAGGAGTGGGTTAGGGTTAGAGGAGGTCAGAGATGTGCTCAGGTGCCAGTGAGTGGAGAGATCTGTAGGTGAAGAGAAGGGTTTTATAGGTTTTATAGGTGCTTTGACTGGGAGCCAGTGAAGTTGCTTTAGGATGGGGGTGATGTTGCTTTAGGATGGGGGTGATGTTGCTTTAGGATGGGGGTGATGTTGCTTTAGGATGGGGGTGATGTTGCTTTAGGATGGGGGTGATGTTGCTTTAGGATGGGGGTGAAGTTGCTTTAGGATGGGGGTGATGTTGCTTTAGGATGGGGGTGATGTTGCTTTAGGATGGGGGTGAAGTTGCTTTAGGATGGGGGTGATGTGCTGCCAGGGCTCGGTGTGAGTTAGCACCCTGGCAGCTGAGTTTTGGTAACCAACCGGTTTGAATGTTTCACCTGGGGGGGGGGGGTGGTATCAGCTTCACTCACTTCTTTGCTGACGTCAGCCTAACAGGCTCCTTCTGGCTTCTGATCTAAAATGTCTAAATCTAAAATGTATGCAAACAACAACAATTTGTGGCTCATAAAACAGCGAGGTCAGAAGTAATGGGACAGCTGAAGCCAGGAGGAACCTGAACCGTTCACCTGCTGTAAGCTCCGCCCCTCACCAGGTGTGTTCAGGACCACTCTGATTACAGCATCACCACAGCTGCTCCTGCTTTCATCAGGTGGCCGGGTTATTACTCAGAGTATTGATGAGCGATGGTAGAAACCCGTGACCCAAACCAGAACTCTGTGCTCTCTCAGTCATGCTTCCGTGGCCCAAACCAGAACTCTGTGCTCTCTCAGTCATGCTTCCGTGGCCCAAACCAGAACTCTGTGCTCTCTCAGTCATGCTTCCGTGGCCCAAACCAGAACTCTGTGCTCTCTCAGTCATGGTTCCGTGGCCCAAACCAGAACTCTGTGCTCTCACAGTCATGGTTCCGTGGCCCAAACCAGAACTCTGTGCTCTCTCAGTCATGGTTCCGTGGCCCAAACCAGAACTCTGTGCTCTCTCAGTCATGCTTCCGTGGCCCAAACCAGAACTCTGTGCTCTCTCAGTCATGCTTCCGTGGCCCAAACCAGAACTCTGTGCTCTCTCAGTCATGCTTCCGTGGCCCAAACCAGAACTCTGTGCTCTCTCAGTCATGGTTCCGTGGCCCAAACCAGAACTCTGTGCTCTCACAGTCATGGTTCCGTGGCCCAAACCAGAACTCTGTGCTCTCTCAGTCATGGTTCCGTGGCCCAAACCAGAACTCTGTGCTCTCTCAGTCATGGTTCCGCAGGTCCGCGGGCCGTCAGTGCAGCTCTCTGCCTCAGTCGAAGTTCTTCGCTCCACTCGAAGGTGCCATGCTGCCGGCAGGAAGCTTCAACAACAAAGTGGCCTTCGTCACCGGAGGTGGGACGGGACTGGGCCGGGCCATGACCACCATGCTGTCCCAGCTGGGAGCCCAGTGCGTCATCGCCAGCAGGTCAGCAGTCACATGACCCACCACGCACACCACGCTCACACATACGGGCTTTAAACTCTGGACTTCCTGTTTGTTCAGGAAGTTGGACGTCCTGCAGCAAACGGCTGAAGAGATCACCAGCCAGACGGGAAACAAGGTGACAAAACAGAACCAGAACCCGTCTGACCCACTATGACCCCGTCTGACCCACTATGACCCCGTCTGACCCACTATGACCCCGTCTGACCCACTATGACCCGTCTGACCCACTATGACCCACTATGACCCGTCTGACCCACTATGACCCACTATGACCCGTCTGACCCACTATGACCCGTCTGACCCACTATGACCCACTATGACCCGTCTGACCCACTATGACCCACTATGACCCACTATGACCCCGTCTGACCCACTATGACCCGTCTGACCCACTATGACCCGTCTGACCCACTATGACCCCGTCTGACCCACTATGACCCGTCTGACCCACTATGACCCGTCTGACCCACTATGACCCGTCTGACCCTGATCCCATCCCCCTGTTCTCAGGTCCATGCGGTCCAGTGTGATGTCAGAGATCCTAAGGCCGTCGCTCACTGCGTGGACCAGATAGAGTCTCTAACTGGACTTCCTGATGTAACTACACACGCCTGTGACACACCTGTAACACGCCGGTAACACACCTGTAACACGCCGGTGACACACCTGTGACACACCTGTGGCACACCTGTAACACACCTGTGAGACACACCTGTGGCACACCTGTAACACACCGGTAACACGCCTGTGACACGCCAGTAACACGCCTGTGACACGCCAGTAACACGCCTGTGACACGCCAGTAACACGCCTGTGACACACCTGTGAGACACACCTGTGACACACCTGTGGCACACCTGTAACACACCGGTAACACGCCTGTGACACGCCAGTAACACGCCTGTGACACGCCAGTAACACGCCTGTGACACACCTGTGAGACACACCTGTGGCACACCTGTGACACACCTGTGAGACACACCTGTGACACACCTGTGAGACACACCTGTGAGACACACCTGTGGCACACCTGTAACACACCTGTGAGACACACCTGTGACACACCTGTGAGACACACCTGTGACACACCTGTGAGACACACCTGTGACACACCTGTGAGACACACCTGTGGCATACCTGTAACACACCTGTGAGACACACCTGTAACACACCTGTGAGACACACCTGTGAGACACACCTGTAACACACCTGTTACACACACACACACCTGTGACACACCTGTGAGACACACCTGTGGCACACCGGTAACACACCGGTAACACACCTGTGACACACCTGTGGCACACCTGTGGCACGCCTGTGACACACCTGTGGCACACCTGTGACACGCCTGTGGCACACCTGTGACACACACCTGTTACACGCACACACACCTGTGACACACCTGTGAGACACACCGGTGACACGCCTGTAACACACCTGTGAGACACACCGGTGACACGCCTGTAACACGCCTGTGACACACCTGTGAGACACACCTGTGAGACACACCTGTGACACGCATGTAATACGCCTTTGGCACACATGAGACACACCTGTGACACGCATGTAATACGCCTTTGGCACACATGTGACACACCTGTTACACACACACACACCTGTGACACGCCTGTGACACACCTGTGACACGCCTGTGGCACACCTGTGACACACCTGTGGCACACCTGTGGCACACCTGTGGCACACCTGTGGCACACCTGTGACACACCTGTGGCACACCTGTGGCACACCTGTGGCACACTTGTGACACGCCTGTGACACACCTGTGGCACACCTGTGGCACACCTGTGGCACACTTGTGACACGCCTGTGACACACCTGTGACACACACCTGTTACACGCACACACACCTGTGACACACCTGTGGCACACCTGTTACACACACCTGTGACACACCTGTGAGACACACCTGTGGCACACCTGTTACACACACCTGTGACACGCCTGTGACACACCTGTGACACACCTGTGGCACACCTGTGACACACCTGTAACACGCCTGTGACACACCTGTGACACACCTGTGACACACCTGTGACACACCTGTGACACACCTGTGACACGCCTGTGACACACCTGTGACACACCTGTGACACGCCTGTGACACACCTGTGACACGCCTGTGACACACACACACACCTTTGACACGCCTGTGACACGTCTGTGACACGCCTGTGACACACACACACACACACCTGTGACACACCTGTGACACACACACACACACACACACACCTGTGACACACACACACACACCTGTGACACACACACACACACCTGTGACACCACTGTGTGTTACACATTAATCTACAATGTCCCGTTGGTAAATAAATCCATAAAAACTAAACCGTCCCTGTTTGTGATGTGTTGTCTCCTGATTGGTTCAGGTCATCATCAACAACGCCGCAGGAAACTTTGTCTGTCCGTCAGAACGCCTGACGCCAAACGGCTGGAAGAGCATCACCGACATCGTCCTCAACGGGACGGCGTTTGTCACTTTGGAGCTGGGAAAGAGACTGATCCAGAACCAGAAAGGTCAGAGGTTAGGGACTGATCCAGAACCAGAAAGGTCAGAGGTCAGGGACTGATCCAGAACCAGAAAGGTCAGAGGTCAGGGACTGATCCAGACTGGTTTTCAGGATGTTTTATTGTCTGATATTCTTGTTGTTTATTGTTGTTGTTGTTGTTGTTGTTTACTCAGGAGCCTCCTTCCTCGCCATCACCACCATCTACGCTGAGTCTGGTTCTGGTTTTGTGGCTCCGAGTGCGTCGGCGAAGGCCGGAGTTGAGGCGCTGTACAAGTCAGTTTGACCTTTAACACGTCAATCGGATGGGCTGCAGTGTCAGGGCAACAGCTGGTTGCCATGGTAACGGGTGTTCTTACTGTGCATCAGGTCTCTGGCAGCAGAGTGGGGTCGCTACGGCAACAGGTTTAACATCATCCAGCCGGGGCCAATCAGAACAAAGGTACTAACCCTAACCCTAACCAAGGTACCGCCTGCACGTTTCTCTGGTCTTTCTCTGTTGTTGTTTACTTTTGTTTGTTGTTCCTTTGTTTGTGATGTCCAGGGAGCCTTCAGCCGTCTGGACCCCACCGGATCCTTTGAGAAGGCCATGATGAACCGTATCCCGGTGGGTCGGCTCGGAAAACCAGAAGAACTCGCCAACCTGGCAACTTACATGAGCAGCGACTACGCCACCTGGATGTCCGGAGCCGTGAGTTCGGACTGGTTTAAGGACTGGGTTTATAAATCAGAAATAAATAATCAGAAAAATAAAAATAAACAAACACTGTGAAACTTGTGACAGAACTGACAGGGAAAAAAGTAACTGAAATTTAAACTAATGAAATCGTTCCATAGAATAAAAAATGAAAAATCTAAGCCGATGAACAGAAGCTGCTCCTCATCAAATAGAAAAAAATCTGTATTTTGTTTGTTACAGATCGGTTCTGTGGAACCGATGATTCCACAACCCTGAATATTTAACATGTTTCTCAGCAGGTAAAAACTGCCCCTCACAACATGCCCGACTTGTTAGATTTCATCGTGTGCAGGGGTGGGACAGAGGGACAAGTTTGGAAACGATTACCTCAGTTTTCTTTTCATTTGACTGGAGGGAGCCTCTAGCATCATCAGATGTAAAACTTTAGTTCATGTAACAGAGGTGAGATGGACAGGATGGGGCCCAGGATGGGGCCCTGGGGGACGCCAGATCTGATGGCAGCAAAGGATGTTGAGCAGCTTCCTGTTCTGACTGAGACGGGAATGAGTGAACTGTTGGTTCTGGTCCACAGCCCAGTCAGAGTGTAACTGTTTCATCTCTTTCCAGGTGATTCGCTTTGATGGTGGAGAGTACGTGTCGATGGCCGGAGAGTTTAACGAGCTGCGCAGGGTGAGTGCCCAGAAACACGGTTACCACGGTTACCTGTGTTTCAGGCGGGTCGGTTCACAGGAACCGGGCTGCAGAACTGAACCCACACCTTGATGACCTGGTTTGTGTTTCAGGTGACTCCAGATCAGTGGAAGATGATGGAGGCCATGATCAGAAGCACCAAAGGATCATAAAATGCTGACATTCCATTGGACCTCAGTAACCAATCAGATGACTTTGTTTTGACCCGCTGATTCCTCATGAGGGCACAGTGTGAGCTGCATGAGCTGAGAATAGAAATTATAATAAACGATGATCAGTTAACTGATCAACAGGAAGCAGCTGCTGGTTGGTGAGACTCTGCAGATGCTCAGTCGAAGCAAAGATATTTGATAATAAATCGGTGAAACTGAGAAGTTGGGGAATTTAATTTCCCTTCACTGATTAGGAGGTAAGCAGCAGGACGAGTTTGTTTGTGGGGTTAACAGGAAGGAGGGTGGAGCCTGATCCAGTTCTGCTGAATCAGCATTTCCATCAGTCTGAAAGAGATGTCACATCAAAGCATAAATAACTTGGATAACATCTGTTTGAAGATATACTGCACATGAAGCTCCAAATAAAATTGCAGTGATTAACATGAAGATTGCATTTCCTTGTTCAACACAAACGATGATGACTGTTAAAGGATAACTGCGGTATTTTCAACATTAAGCCTCTTTTCTGAGTCGTCTGCAATGTTTTAGAACCCCCCTCACCGCTTTTTTGATGTTTACTGCTGTCTCCGGTATTTGCCTAATTTTGATTCTTCTCAACCTGCTTCAGAATGGCAAGTCGTGCGCATGTCCAAAAAGGTCCGTAAAAGGACCATAAACGTCCGTTTTCAAAATCATCAACTCACCGGAGTGGTTACTGGTGTGCACTGGTAATCCATATCAAATTTCGTGGCGAAAAGTTGCTTCTGTCGTGTTTTATTTGACATTTTGTACTGGATGTTCGTTGATATCACTCCGCCACCGCTAAGAAAATAGTGCGAGCATGAACGAGCTGCCAAATAAAACACGACAGAAGCAACTTTTCGCAACGAAATTTGATATGAATTACCAGTGCACACCAGTAACCACTTTTACGGACATGCGCATGACTTGCCGTTCTGAAGCAGGTTGAGAAGAATCAAAATTAGGCAAATACCGGAGACAGCACTATATCTGGTTCAAACTGGGTTAAAGCACCTATAACTGGTTCTAACTGGGTTCAGACCACCTATAACTGGTTCTAACTGGGTTCAGACCACCTATAACTGGTTCAAACTGGGTTAAAGCACCTATAACTGGTTCTAACTGGGTTCAGACCACCTATAACTGGTTCAAACTGGGTTAAAGCACCTATAAATGGTTCAAACTGGGTTCAGACCACCTATAACCGGTTCAAACTGGTATCAGACCACCTATAACTGGTTCAAACTGGGTTCAGACCACCTATAACTGGTTCAGAACAGAAATGAACTGAGCTCTTATTCTGAAGGAGTGCGGCCGGAAGTGGGATTGTTATGAACGGAACAGAAGCTAACGGAGCTCTTATTCTGAAGGACCGCGACCGGAAGTGGGATTGTTATGAACGGAACAGAAACCAACAGAAGCTAACGGAGCTCTTATTCTGAAGGACCGCGGCCGGAAGTGGGATTGTTATGAACGGAACAGAAGCTAACGGAGCTAACAGCTAACGGAGCTAACGGATGGTGCCTGAGTTTCGGAGGGCTCCCGACTTCACGGTTAGTTTCTCTCTTCTCGTCCATTAACGGGCTGCTTCTCTTCCTGAATGGTTCCGGTTCTGTTTCGTGACGCTGTGTGCAAAGTTGGCGCCAAACTAATGAGCTGTGCGGGTGCTCAGTTGAACTATGTGTTAGCTTAGCTTCGGTTAGCTGCCGGCTAACTGTTCTGAGGAGGTTCTGAGCCCTAAAATCCCCACAAGCTGGATCTGGATCTCCGGAAGAATCCTCAGACACGCTGCTGTCTCCACCTGAAGGAACCCAGCTGGGTTAGGAAAGATGTTCACATGTATATATATATATATGTTATATATATATATGTTATATATATATTTATATACATATATACATGAACATCTCTCCTTCAGTTCAGGATATTTCTGTCTGAACTCGGACCTCTGAGCCTGATTCATGTCACCCTGGAGGTCTGTAAATCAGCATAAAATCATACAGAACTGGGGTGGGCGATATGGGGAAAAAGTTGTATCACTATATATTTGTTTTATATATCAGTCGATATCGATATATGAAACGAATCTCTATTTTGTGAATTTTAAATGTGAATTAAATTCCCCGTTACTCTTATTTGAGATTTAAAGATATCAGAAGGTTCATTTCTAATCTTTTGCAACACAATAAGCTGCATTAATATCAGTCTGTTATTATAAGGCTCATAAGGCTCATAAGGATCATAGATCATAAGGATCATAAGGATCATTAGGATCATAGATCATAAGGATCATAAGGATCATAGATCATAAGGATCATTAGGATCATAAGGATCATAGATCATAAGAATCATAAGGATCATAGATCATAAGGATCATTAGGATCATAAGGATCATAGATCATTAGGATCATAAGGATCATAGATCATAAGGATCATTAGGATCATAGATCATTAGGATCATTAGGATCATAGATCATAAGGATCATTAGGATCATTAGGATCATAGATCATAAGGATCATTAGGATCATAGATCATAAGGATCATTAGGATCATTAGGATCATAGATCATAAGGATCATTAGGATCATAGATCATAAGGATCATTAGGATCATAGATCATAAGGATCATTAGGATCATAAGGATCATAGATCATAAGGATCATAGATCATAAGGATCATTAGGATCATAGATCATAAGGATCATTAGGATCATAGATCATAAGGATCATAAGGATCATTAGGATCATAAGGATCATAGATCATAAGGATCATAGATCATAAGGATCATTAGGATCATAGATCATAAGGATCATAAGGATCATTAGGATCATAAGGATCATAGATCATAAGGATCATAGATCATAAGGATCATTAGGATCATTAGGATCATAGATCATTAGGATCATAAGGATCATAGATCATAAGGATCATTAGGATCATAAGGATCATAGATCATTAGGATCATAGATCATTAGTATCATAGATCATTAGGATCATTAGGATCATAGATCATAAGGATCATTAGGATCATAAGGATCATTAGGATCATTAGGATCATAGATCATAAGAATCATTAGGATCATAGATCATAAGGATCATTAGGATCATAGATCGTAAGGATCATTAGGATCATAAGGATCATTAGGATCATAGATCATAAGGATCATTAGGATCATAGATCATATGGATCATTAGGATCATAGATCATAAGAATCATTAGGATCATAGATCATAAGGATCATTAGGATCATAGATCGTAAGGATCATTAGGATCATAAGGATCATTAGGATCATAGATCATAAGGATCATTAGGATCATTAGGATCATAGATCATAAGGATCATTAGGATCATAAGGATCATAAGGATCATGGATCATAAGGATCATAGATCATAAGGATCATTAGGATCATTAGGATCATAGATCATAAGGATCATTAGGATCATAGATCATAAGGATCATAAGGCTCATAGATCATAAGGATCATAGATCATAAGGATCATAGATCATAAGGATCATTAGGATCATTAGGATCATAAGGATCATAAGGATCATTAGGATCATAGATCATAAGGATCATAGATCATAAGGATCATTAGGATCATAGATCATAAGGATCATTAGGATCATAGATCATAAGGATCATAGATCATAAGGATCATAAGGATCATTAGGATCATAGATCATAAGGATCATTAGGATCATAGATCATAAGGATCATAAGGCTCATAGATCATAAGGATCATAGATCATAAGGATCATTAGGATCATAGATCATAAGGATCATAGATCATAAGGATCATTAGGATCATAGATCATAAGGATCATAAGGCTCATAGATCATAAGGATCATAGATCATAAGGATCATTAGGATCATAGATCATAAGGATCATAAGGCTCATAGATCATAAGGATCATAGATCATAAGGATCATAGATCATAAGGATCATAAGGCTCATAGATCATAAGGATCATAGATCATAAGGATCATAGATCATAAGGATCATTAGGATCATAGATCATAAGGATCATAAGGATCATAGATCATAAGGATCATAGATCATAAGGATCATTAGGATCATAGATCATAAGGATCATAAGGATCATAAGGATCATAGATCATTAGGATCATAGATCATAAGGATCATAGATCATAAGGATCATAAGGATCATAGATCATAGATCATAAGGATCATAGATCATAAGGATCATTAGGATCATAGATCATAAGGATCATAAGGATCATAGATCATAAGGATCATTAGGATCATAGATCATAAGGATCATTAGGATCATTAGGATCATAGATCATAAGGATCATAAGGATCATTAGGATCATAGATCATTAGGATCATAGATCATAAGGATCATAGATCATAAGGATCATTAGGATCATTAGGATCATAAGGATCATAGATCATAAGGATCATTAGGATCATAAGGATCATAGATCATAAGGATCATTAGGATCATAGATCATAAGGATCATAGATCATAAGGATCATTAGGATCATAGATCATAAGGATCATAGATCATAAGGATCATTAGGATCATAGATCGTAAGGATCATAGATCATTAGGATCATAGATCGTAAGGATCATAGATCATTAGGATCATTAGGATCATTAGGATCATTAGGATCATAGATCGTAAGGATCATAGATCATTAGGATCATTAGGATCATAGATCGTAAGGATCATAGATCATAAGGATCATAGATCATAAGGATCATTAGGATCATAGATCGTAAGGATCATAGATCATTAGGATCATAGATCGTAAGGATCATAGATCATTAGGATCATAGATCATAAGGATCATTAGGATCATTAGGATCATAGATCATAAGGATCATTAGGATCATAAGGATCATTAGGATCGTAAGGATCATAGATCATTAGGATCATTAGGATCATTAGGATCATAGATCGTAAGGATCATAGATCATAAGGATCATTAGGATCATTAGGATCATAAGGATCATTAGGATCATTAGGATCATAGATCATAAGGATCATAGATCATAAGGATCATTAGGATCGTAAGGATCATTAGGATCATTAGGATCATAGATCATAAGGATCATTAGGATCATAGATCATAAGGATCATTAGGATCGTAAGGATCATTAGGATCATTAGGATCATAGATCATAAGGATCATAGATCATAAGGATCATTAGGATCGTAAGGATCATTAGGATCATTAGGATCATTAGGATCATAGATCGTAAGGATCATAGATCATAAGGATCATTAGGATCATAGATCATAAGGATCATAAGGATCATTAGGATCATAAGGATCATTAGGATCATTAGGATCATAAGGATCATAGGCTCATAAGGCTCATAAGTCTTTGTCATTGGCTGTTCGTATTGTCTTTTAAATGATGGCTGAACGTAATCTATCAAAGGATATCGACCATGTTTCATATCTCTATCGAGGAAAAGTTATGGTTTTATCGCCCCGCCCTGCAGAACATGTTTGATTTGCCATCTGAAGCGTTAAACAGACGGGCTGTATGTCAACAACAACAACAACAACAACAACAACAACATACTTATGGGACGTCCCAAAGCCAGCAGTTAAAGATATAAATGGTCATCGTTTGGCTGATGATGTCATATGTCCATGGAGAGGAGAGCGAGGACGCTGATGGTTCAGAGGTTCAGAGACGTTTCAGGGCCGTCCCCCTGGTTCTGTTCTGGGTTCTGATTGGCTCTGATTGATGGTTCTGATTGATGGTTCTGATTGATGGTTCTGATTGATGGCTCTGATTGATGGCTCTGATTGATGGTTATGATTGATGGCTCTGATTGGCTCTGATTGATGGTTCTGATTGGCTCTGATTGATGGTTCTGATTGACTCTGATTGATGGTTCTGATTGGCTCTGATTGATGGTTCTGATTGACTCTGATTGATGGTTCTGATTGACTCTGATTGATGGCTCTGATTGGCTCTGATTGATGACTCTGATTGACTCTGATTGATGGTTCTGATTGACTCTGATTGATGGCTCTGATTGGCTCTGATTGATGGTTCTGATTGACTCTGATTGATGGTTTTGATTGACTCTGATTGATGGTTCTGATTGACTCTGATTGATGGTTCTGATTGGCTCTGATTGATGGCTCTAATTGGCTCTGATTGATGGTTCTGATTGGCTCTGATTGGCTCTGATTGATGGCTCTAATTGGCTCTGATTGATGGTTCTGATTGGCTCTGTGTTCCAGAGGATGGAGCGGCGGCGCCCAGCGGAGGACGATGTCTGTCCTTTGTTGGTTAAATCTGCGAGACGGTCGGATGCCACAGCTGAGGTCACACAGGAGGACTTAGGTGAGTTCAGGGGGACAGGTGCACACCTGAGGGGGGCGGAGCTTCTGTGGGGGTCACACCTCAGTGACCTTCTGCCTCCTGCTCAGGTGGCAGAGCGGCGCCTCAGAACCCGGCGGCCACGGGGGCGGAGTCCAGCGAGGACGAGCTGGGACGACTGGACATCGATCTAAACAGGAAGTCCAGGCGGCTCAACCTGACGTCCAGCAACGTGCGCGCCATCCTGCACGTGAGCAGCACGCACGCACTAACGTGCACATTTCACAGATCAGGACATAATAAACTCACCATGTCCTCAGCAGGTGTTAAAACTCCAGCCGAGTCATACACCGAGTCATTATTTAGAGTCATTATTTATATACCGAGTCATTATTCAGAGTCATTATTTATATACCGAGTCATTATTTATACACCGAGTCATTATTTAGAGTCATTATTTATATACCGAGTCATTATTTAGAGTCATTATTTATACACCGAGTCATTATTTAGAGTCATTATTTATACACCGAGTCATTATTTAGAGTCACTATTTATATACCGAGTCATTATTTAGAGTCACTATTTATACACCGAGTCATTATTTAGAGTCATTATTTATATACCGAGTCATTATTTATACACCGAGTCATTATTTAGAGTCATTATTTATATACCGAGTCATTATTTAGAGTCATTATTTATACACCGAGTCATTATTTAGAGTCATTATTTATATACCGAGTCATTATTTAGAGTCATTATTTATACACCGAGTCATTATTTATACACCGAGTCATTATTTAGAGTCATTATTTATACACCGAGTCATTATTTATACACCGAGTCATTATTTAGAGTCATTATTTATACACCGAGTCATTATTTATACACTGAGTCATTATTTAGTCATTATTTATATACCGAGTCATTATTTAGAGTCATTATTTATACACCGAGTCATTATTTATACACCGAGTCATTATTTATACACTGAGTCATTATTTAGTCATTATTTATATACCGAGTCATTATTTAGAGTCATTATTTATACACCGAGTCATTATTTATACACCGAGTCATTATTTAGAGTCATTATTTATATACCGAGTCAATATTTAGAGTCATTATTTATACACCGAGTCATTATTTAGAGTCATTATTTATATACCGAGTCATTATTTATATACCGAGTCATTATTTATACACCGAGTCATTATTTAGAGTCATTATTTATATACCGAGTCATTATTTAGAGTCATTATTTATACACCGAGTCATTATTTAGAGTCATTATTTATATACCGAGTCATTATTTAGAGTCATTATTTATACACCGAGTCATTATTTATACACCGAGTCATTATTTAGAGTCATTATTTATACACCGAGTCATTATTTATACACTGAGTCATTATTTAGTCATTATTTATATACCGAGTCATTATTTAGAGTCATTATTTATACACCGAGTCATTATTTATACACTGAGTCATTATTTAGTCATTATTTATATACCGAGTCATTATTTAGAGTCATTATTTATACACCGAGTCATTATTTATACACCGAGTCATTATTTAGAGTCATTATTTATACACCGAGTCATTATTTAGAGTCATTATTTATACACCGAGTCATTATTTATACACCGAGTCATTATTTATACACCGAGTCATTATTTATACACCGAGTCATTATTTATATACCGAGTCATTATTTATACACCGAGTCATTATTTATACACAGAGTCATTTGTTTCTGTCGTACTTTAAATTTTATTGATCTCTTTATTTCCTACACATTTTATTTCATTTTAGTAATTTATCTGAGTTATACATGTATTTACTTTTGTTATTTCCTCATTTTCTCTCCCTTTTTGTTTCTTTTTTTTTTTGTCTTTCCATGTTTTTGCATTCTTCATTCCTCTGAAAACGTGAATCTGGTGAACGACCTAAAGATAATGAGACGTGTGATGAACAAACTGCTCACAAACACATAAAAATAAAGCACATAAGTGACATGTTAAAGTAAAACCGTGAACAGTATTCCAGGTGAGTTTCAGGCCCATGGATCTGTGTAATGAAGTGAGGGAACCCCATAAACGCATAGTTTACACTTCTTCAGTTTTACTGAGAGCTGGTGAGGAGCAGAGGAACTTATTATGTCCTGATATGTTGAGCTTTGACAGAAAAGTGAATGACTGAGTGTGATGTTTCCTCTGTGAATGATGCTGATCCAGGAGGTGATAACCCATGAGCACGTGGTGGCCATGATGAAAGCAGCCATCAGAGACACTCAGGACCTGCCCATGTTTGTGAGTCTGCTTTTATTCTCTCAGAAAGAAAACGTGAGGAAAGATTTTTATAATTCATAAAAACAAACATGATTCAGATTTGTTTCCTTCGATGGTTTTGAAGTGAATAAACTCAGCTGTGTGGAGTCACCAGAGGGGGCGCTGTAGGCTGTGCTTTTGGTGGCTGTAATTCAGGGGAAGAAGTAGTTGTTCTAACAGGAAACAAACCAGGGCTGTGTTCGAAACCGCCTACTACATACTACATACTGCATACTACATACCGCATATTACATACTGCATACTACATACTACACACTACATTACATCACATTACGGTCATTTTGCAGACGCTTTTAACCAAAGCGACTTACAATAAGTGCGTTCAACATCGGTAGGCAAAAGAACTTCAGGTCACAAGAAATCATAAGTGCATTTCCTTCTAATACCAAACAGCTAAGAGCAAAACTAGTGCTAGAGTAAGTGCGATAACCAACCAGCCTCTCACCAACTGCACACCAGTCACAGCGGGGTGGGGATGCAAACCCTGGTTCGGGTAGGGGGAGACATAAAAGAGGTAAGAAAAGCAGGAATGGGATGCAAACCCTGGTTCATACATACTGCATACTACATACTACATACTGCATACCGCCTACTACATACTACATACTGCATACCGCCTACTACATACTACATACTGCATACCGCCTACTACATACTACATACTGCATACCGCCTACTACATACTACATACTGCATACCGCATACTACATACTACATACTGCATACTGCATACTACATACTACATACTACATACTACATAGTACATACTACATACTGCATAGTACATAGTACATACTACATACTACATACTGCATACTACATACTCATCGATCAGACAGTATGCAGAGCGTTTACCCACAATTCAGGTGCTGTTGGATTGATACTTTTGATGAAAGCTGATCCATAAACTGTTTGATTCTGAATAACTAATTTAGCTATTGATTAAACTGATGTGATCAGTGATCAATACATAAACTCAGTGATCTCTGTGTGATCATCTGTCTTCCGTTAGGAGCCGAAAATGACCAGGTCCAGACTGAAACAGGCCGTCCAGCACGAGCAGGTGAGCTGAATCGGATCAGAACCAGAACTGGTCTCACCTTCTGTTACCTGTCTGTCTCACATGTTCTTCTGTTTGTTTCAGCCTCTGAGGTGGAGTCAGTCAGCTGTTAATAAACTAAAGGTAATATCTGACTCTTAATCACCTTCATCACTCTCCCTGACTCTTTATGTCCCACTTTTTGCCTCTGACTCTTAGTCTCTGGCTCTTTGCCTCCCTGACTCTTTGTCTTTGACTCTTTGCCTCTTTGCCTCTCTGACTCTTTGTATTTGACTCTTTGCCTCCCTGACTCTGTCTTTGAATCTTTGCCTCTGATTCTTTGCCTCTCTGACTCTTTGCCTCCCTGACTCTTTGTGTCTGACTCTCTGCCTCCCTGACTCTTTGCCTCTGACTCTTTGTCTCTGACTCTCTGCCTCCCTGACTCTTTGTGTCTGACTCTCTGCCTCCCTGACTCTTTGCCTCCCTGGCTCTTTGTCTTTGAATCTTTGCCTCTCTGATTCTTTGCCTCGCTGACTCTTTGTCCCTGACTCTTTGCCTCCCTGACTCTTTGTCTCTGACTCTTTGCCTCCCTGACTCTTTGGCTCTGACTCGTTGTCTCTCTGACTCTTTGCCTCCCTGACTCTTCGTCTTTGAATCTTTGCCTCGCTGACTCTTTGTCCCTGACTCTTTGTATCTGACTCTTTGCCTCCCTGACTCTTTGTCTCTGACTCTCTGGCTCTTTGCCTCCCTGACTCTTTGTCTTTGACTCTTTGCCTCTCTGACTCTTTGCCTCCCTGACTCTTTGTCTTTGAATCTTTGCCTCTCTGATTCTTTGCCTCGCTGACTTTTTGTCTTTGACTCTTTGCCCCTCTGACTCTTTGTCTCTCTGACTCTTTGCCTCCCTGACTCTTTGTCGTTGAATATTTGCCTCTCTGATTCTTTGCCTCTCTGACTCTTTGCCTCTCTGACTCTTTGTCTCTCTGACTCTTTGCCTCCCTGACTCTTTGTCTCTGAGTCTTTGTCTCTGACTCTTTGCCTCTGACTCTTTGCCTCTCTGACTCTTTGCCTCTGACTCTTTGCCTCTCTGCCTCTTTGTCTCCTCAGCGTCCTCAGTTTGTCGACATCGATCTGGAGGAAGACGAGGACTCCTCTGATGAAGAGTATTGTCCTGATGATGAAGAGGAGGAGGACGAGGACACAGCGGAGGAGGTGACTGTGGTTCCGTCTCCTGATGCCTAAACCCTAACCCCGAACATTCCTCTAACATCCATGTTTCTGTGTTCAGACCATCCTGAGTGACGGGGACAGCCTGGCTTCTCCTCCCAGAGTTCATCCTCAGCCCAAACCTCCAGAGGATCAGAGGACCCAGGAGCCCCCCCAGGTAAAAGGCATAAAATGATGAATAAAAAGGAGACTGATAAAGAGATCTCCAGCTGAACCTTCTCCACTCTGTCTCCATAAGCAACACAGCAGGTTACTTTGTTATAAACAGACCACTTACAAAGTTTACAGGGAGATTATCAGGATAAATCAGCTCTTTGTGGGGAAAATAATGAAGTTCATTAGTTCAGCTCACATTTAAATAAAAATTAAATAAATTATGTATCTGTATCTGTCTGATGCAGTCGGTCCAACAGAACTTTATTCATGTTACATTAACTCCTGGTGGTGTCAGGGGTCCTGGGTGGGTGGTCTCTGCTGGGGAAGCTCCACATCGTTTAGGCTGTTTTCAGCGGTTCAGAGCCGAACTTCCAAAACTACAAAGTGACTCCAATCATTAACCCTCTAACCGCCAAAGTCGCAGAATTGCGACATGACGTCACCATAAACAAAACAGTCTGCAGATAAAATAAACGGGCTTTAAGGTGTTCAGTCCTCCTACCACTAGTTGGCAAACATGTTACCCTTTCAAACAAGACCAAGCTCACGTCATTTTATAGTCATTTTGTAGTTCACAGTGTTTTTATAAGGCAGTGCAAAAAAGCCGCGCTAGCTCAGACACGGAAGTAGTTATTCAGAGCTTTTCTGTAGAGATGTGCGAGTCGAATTTTTATTGTCAGCGAACTATTAGTGAGTTTTTAACACCATGGCTTGTAAGAAGTTGAACCGTGCGGAAGCATTGAGCATGCTATTTGCCGATTCCGACTCCGAAGGAGAGTTTTTACCTCGTGAGGAGGAGGATCGGACGAGCGCTCATGCTTCCCACGGTGAAACTTCCGAAGGCAATGGTGCCGGCATGCGAAGCGAGGCTGTTCTCCAAGCACACACACACACTCCAACTCATTCGGTGCCGTTATCCAACCTCAATGGAGTGGGTGGTGGTGGGGAACGCGGTCGCAGTGTCCGTAGAGGTGGTGGTCGAGGAATCAGGGGTGGGAGAAGTGGGTCTGGTATCTTTAGCATGCGCTCTCTCCATCCAGCCCCCGGTGCCGCGGCGCGCCTATCCGCCAGCGCAATGATCCTGACATTTTACCACTTGTTTTATTATTGTATTCCTCATTCCTGATCATTATGAATAAGGTTGAACAGGTTAAAAAAAAAAAAAATCAATTCAATGTCTTCCACTTCTTGCATGTGTTTTCCTACTCTGTGGTAGCCTAATGATGACAGTATTTTACCACTTTCTCCTGTTTTATTGTTGGTTTCCTCCTTATGAATTATGGTAAAAGACAGAAAAATGAAAATAAGTTCAAACATCAAGTCAATATCCACCATTTCCTGAAAAAATATAGGCAACTTTTCGCATGCGTTTTCCTACTTTATGGTAATGATGATATAGTAATATTTTACTACATTATTCTGTTTTATTGTTGCTTTCCTGTTCCCTGATCATCATAGATGATGATAAATAGACAAAAAGAAAAAAAAGTTTTAAAAAAACAAGTTCATAATCACTCACTTCCAATATTTCCTGAACATAATGAGATTCAAAATGGCTGCCACCTAATGACGTCATAATATGCAAATTCGATCAATAATTTCATACCCCACATAAACTATGGATCATGGGCAACATTTTTCTAATGTACAGTAGGCATCTATCTTTAACCCCCTTTCAGCCACCAGCTTTGGAAATATTAATGTCAAAATCCAGTATTTTCAAAAAACAATCTTGGCGCCTAAAGGGTTAATGAACCATCATCATCATTCATCCTTTTTAACCCCCTCACCCTCTTTCTGTTCCCCCTTAATCCAATTCCTGAGTCCTTAGTCCTGAATCCCTCTCACCTCGTGACGCTGTTCATTGATGTCAAACCAGCTCAGGAAAACACGACTGACCTCTGACTGAGCTCTAACCTCTGACCTCTGTTTCAGAGTGCAGCAGGACACCTGAGCCAACAGGTGAGGTCCTCCACCTGTGCTCCTCCTGCCGACTGCTCCTTTCTGGAGAGACTGAAGGCTGTGGAGGAGGAGCTGGACTCCAGCCCCGCCTACACCTATGATCAGGTAATCCCACTCTCACCTATGATCAGGTAACTCCTCCCACCTATGATCAGGTAACTCCTCCCACCTATGATCAGGTAATCCCACTCTCACCTATGATCAGGTAACTCCTCCCACCTATGATCAGGTAACTCCTCCCACCTATGATCAGGTAACTCCTCCCACCTATGATCAGGTAACTCCTCTCACCTATGATCAGGTAACTCCTCCCACCTATGATCAGGTAACTCCTCCCACCTATGATCAGGTAATCCCACTCCCACCTATGATCAGGTAACTCCTCCCACCTATGATCAGGTAACTCCTCTCACCTATGATCAGGTAACTCCTCCCACCTATGATCAGGTAACTCCTCTCACCTATGATCAGGTAACTCCTCTCACCTATGATCAGGTAACTCCTCCCACCTATGATCAGGTAACTCCTCTCACCTATGATCAGGTAACTCCTCCCACCTATGATCAGGTAACTTCTCCCACCTATGATCAGGTAACTTCTCCCACCTATGATCAGGTAACTCCTCCCACCTATGATCAGGTAACTCCTCCCACCTATGATCAGGTAACTTCTCCCACCTATGATCAGGTAACTCCTCTCACCTATGATCAGGTAACTCCTCCCACCTATGATCAGGTAATCCCACTCTCACCTATGATCAGGTAACTCCTCCCACCTATGATCAGGTAACTTCTCCCACCTATGATCAGGTAACTCCTCTCACCTATGATCAGGTAACTCCTCCCACCTATGATCAGGTAATCCCACTCTCACCTATGATCAGGTAACTCCTCCCACCTATGATCAGGTAACTTCTCCCACCTATGATCAGGTAACTCCTCCCACCTATGATCAGGTAACTTCTCCCACCTATGATCAGGTAACTCCTCTCACCTATGATCAGGTAACTCCTCCCACCTATGATCAGGTAATCCCACTCTCACCTATGATCAGGTAACTTCTCCCACCTATGATCAGGTAACTTCTCCCACCTATGATCAGGTAACTCCTCTCACCTATGATCAGGTAACTCCTCCCACCTATGATCAGGTAACTTCTCCCACCTATGATCAGGTAACTTCTCCCACCTATGATCAGGTAACTCCTCTCACCTATGATCAGGTAACTCCTCCCACCTATGATCAGGTAACTTCTCCCACCTATGATCAGGTAACTTCTCCCACCTATGATCAGGTAACTCCTCCCACCTATGATCAGGTAACTCCTCCCACCTATGATCAGGTAATCCCACTCTCACCTATGATCAGGTAACTCCTCCCACCTATGATCAGGTAACTCCTCCCACCTATGATCAGGTAACTCCTCTCACCTATGATCAGGTAACTCCTCTCACCTATGATCAGGTAACTCCTCCCACCTATGATCAGGTAACTCCTCCCACCTATGATCAGGTAACTCCTCCCACCTATGATCAGGTAACTCCTCCCACCTTACTCAGTCCACCTGTTACCTGCCGACTATTTAATGCAGAAAACAGTTTAATCTCCATAATCCCCGACAGCAACTGTGATAATTATTGATGATTTTATTGTGATTTGTGTAAAACTGTTGGGAGAACACTCTGTGGTTATTTAGGAACCAGCTCGGGTCCAGCTGCTCACTGTTCAGACTGAAGAAGTTTCGGATATTCAATTCAACTTTATTTATATAGCGCCAAATAACAACAAATGTAATCTCAGGCCACTCCAAAGATACAGTCCTGTTCAGGCCAATTCGAATCCAATTCCTTGTAATACATTAGTAACCCATTCAAATCCAATTCATACAGAGTCAAGTCAAGTCAAAGTTTATTTATATAGCACATTTCATATTGTTACATGAGTTGTTTGAATTGTTACAGAGTCCATGAGAAGAGATGAACCTGTTTTAGTTCTTCAGTCCTCTTCAGGGCTGAGACTCTGAGCAGTTTTATTAGCTCCTCAGGTGTTCCGTATGGGTCAGAAAGCTCCTGGTTTCTTTTTTTTTTGGGGGGGGGGGGGGGGGGGGGGAGGAGGTGCTCAGCTGGTTACATTTCATGCAGCAGCTGCGGCCACCGTCATTTATTTTTTTAATTTTTTAAATTTTTTTAATCAATATTTTATTCATTTTCAAACAGACACAGAACAGAGAACTTAAATGACAGCAGAGGCAAGTAAAAATAAAGTGAATAACACATGGAAAGAGAGACAAAAGACAAGTAATAATAATAAAAAATAAATAAATAAATAAATGAGTACAGAAATAAATAAATAAGCAGAAATAAAACAAGCAGAAATAGCAATACTATAATGGACCTTTCATGGGAAGTTCTAAGAGAGTTAGCTCCTGGTTTCTGCTGCAGTGCATGATGGTCTGTGCCCGGTACAGTGTGCACGGTACAGTGTGCACGGCACAGTGTGACCGGTACCGTGCACGGTACTCTAACTCTCACCTGTCTGTCTCAGTCTCTGGACAGAAAAGCTGATGATGGTGGCGGTGATGGCGGCCTCGGCTGTTTGGCGTTTCGCACCCGTTCCAAACGGCCTCTGGTTAACGTCCCTCTGGACCAGCTGGAGGCGGAGCTTCTGGCCCCTGATATCACAGATGACATGTACGATCAGAGCTCCGCCCAGCGTGAGGAGGACCGCCATTGGACCAGGTGGCTTCAGGGTCTCATGGCGCCCGACTATGAAGGTCAGAAGTCAAGCCGACAGTTTCAACTCTGACCTCAGAACCTTAAACGCTGATCTCTGTTAGAACCCTAAACGCTGATCTCTGTTAGAACCCTAAACGCTGATCTCTGTTAGAACCCTAAACGCTGATCTCTGTTAGAACCCTAAACGCTGATCTCTGTTAGAACCCTAAACGCTGATCTCTGTTAGAACCTTAAACGCTGATCTCTGTTAGAACCCTAAACGCTGATCTCTGTTAGAACCCTAAACGCTGATCTCTGTTAGAACCCTAAACGCTGATCTCTGTTAGAACCCTAAATGCTGATCTCTGTTAGAACCCTAAACGCTGATCTCTGTTAGAACCCTAAACGCTGATCTCTGTTAGAACCCTAAACGCTGATCTCTGTTAGAACCCTAAACGCTGATCTCTGTTAGAACCCTAAACGCTGATCTCTGTTAGAACCCTAAACGCTGATCTCTGTTAGAACCCTAAACGCTGATCTCTGTTAGAACCTTAAACGCTGATCTCTGTTAGAACCCTAAACGCTGATCTCTGTTAGAACCCTAAACTTTGATCTCTGTTAGAACCCTAAACGCTGATCTCTGTTAGAACCCTAACGCTGATCTCTGTTAGAACCCTAAACGCTGATCACTGTTAGAACCCTAAACGCTGATCTCTGTTAGAACCTTAAAGGATAAGAGCGTTTTTTTGACATTGGGCCCTTGATTTCACATTATAACATGATGTTCTACTCACCCCTGCTTGTTGTTGGTAATTTGGAGCTGTTCCGAAGATATTCGAGAGGCGTCTGGCTGCTCTCTTAAGATATTCGGCCATGAAACGGTTTCCTATGGGCAAGTTTATACAGGCACAAACTATGCTGTTTATAATTTATTAATTACTCTACACTAGCACTGATAACGTGGAGGTGCGTCGCTTACTTAAAAAAATCCGGGTTACTAATTTTGAATTTTAGCCGAATGAATAAATAGGCAGCAGGTCTGTGGGCTGTCTGTGGTAGTAGCACGACGATGACGTCAGTAACACCCACTTTACGACAAAAATTCAAAATTACAGTAACCCGGATGTTTTTTAAGTAAGCGACGCACCTCCACGTTATCAGTGCTAGTGTAGAGTAATTAATAAATTATAAACAGCATAGTTTGTGCCTGTATAAACTTGCCCATAGGAAACCGTTTCATGGCCGAATATCTCAAGTGAGCAGCCAGACGCCTCTCGAATATCTTCGGAACAGCTCCAAATTACCAACAACAAGCAGGGGTGAGTAGAACATCATGTTATAATGTGAAATCAAGGGCCCAATGTCAAAAAAACGCTCTTATCCTTTAAACCCTGATCTCTGTTAGAACCCTAACGCTGATCTCTGTTAGAACCCTAAACGCTGATCTCTGTTAGAACCCTAACGCTGATCTCTGTTAGAACCCTAAACGCTGATCTCTGTTAGAACCCTAAACTCTGATCTCTGTTAGAACCTTAAACGCTGATCTCTGTTAGAACCCTAACGCTGATCTCTGTTAGAACCCTAAATGCTGATCTCTGTTAGAACCCTAACGCTGATCTCTGTTAGAACCTTAAACGCTGATCTCTGTTAGAACCTTAAACGCTGATCTCTGTTAGAACCTTAAACGCTGATCTCCGTTAAAACCCTAACGCTGATCTCTGTTAGAACCTTAAACGCTGATCTCTGTTAGAACCTTAAACGCTGATCTCTGTTAGAACCCTAACGCTGATCTCTGTTAGAACCTTAAACGCTGATCTCTGTTAGAACCTTAAACGCTGATCTCTGTTAGAACCTTAAACGCTGATCTCTGTTAGAACCTTAAACGCTGATCTCTGTTAGAACCTTAAACGCTGATCTCTGTTAGAACCTTAAACGCTGATCTCTGTTAGAACCTTAAACGCTGATCTCTGTTAGAACCTTAAACGCTGATCTCTGTTAGAACCTTAAACGCTGATCTCTGTTAGAACCTTAAACGCTGATCTCTGTTAGAACCCTAACGCTGATCTCTGTTAGAACCTTAAACGCTGATCTCTGTTAGAACCCTAAACGCTGATCTCTGTTAGAACCCTAACGCTGATCTCTGTTAGAACCTTAAACGCTGATCTCCGTTAGAACCCTAACGCTGATCTCTGTTAGAACCCTAAACGCTGATCTCTGTTAGAACCCTAAACGCTGATCTCTGTTAGAACCTTAAACGCTGATCTCTGTTAGAACCCTAAATGCTGATATCTGTTAGAACCCTAACGCTGATCTCTGTTAGAACCCTAAATGCTGATCTCTGTTAGAACCCTAAACGCTGATCTCTGTTAGAACCCTAAACGCTGATCTCTGTTAGAACCTTAAACGCTGATCTCTGTTAGAACCCTAAACGCTGATCTCTGTTAGAACCCTAACGCTGATCTCTGTTAGAACCTTAAACGCTGATCTCTGTTAGAACCCTAAATGCTGATCTCTGTTAGAACCCTAAACGCTGATCTCTGTTAGAACCTTAAACGCTGATCTCTGTTAGAACCCTAACGCTGATCTCTGTTAGAACCTTAAACGCTGATCTCTGTTAGAACCTTAAACGCTGATCTCTGTTAGAACCTTAAACGCTGATCTCTGTTAGAACCTTAAACGCTGATCTCTGTTAGAACCCTAAACGCTGATCTCCGTTAAAACCCTAACGCTGATCTCTGTTAGAACCCTAACGCTGATCTCTGTTAGAACCTTAAACGCTGATCTCTGTTAGAACCTTAAACGCTGATCTCTGTTAGAACCCTAACGCTGATCTCTGTTAGAACCCTAACGCTGATCTCTGTTAGAACCCTAAACGCTGATCTCTGTTAGAACCTTAAACGCTGATCTCTGTTAGAACCTTAAACGCTGATCTCTGTTAGAACCTTAAACGCTGATCTCTGTTAGAACCCTAACGCTGATCTCTGTTAGAACCCTAAACGCTGATCTCTGTTAGAACCCTAAACGCTGATCTCTGTTAGAACCTTAAACGCTGATCTCTGTTAGAACCCTAAATGCTGATCTCTGTTAGAACCCTAACGCTGATCTCTGTTAGAACCCTAACGCTGATCTCTGTTAGAACCTTAAACGCTGATCTCTGTTAGAACCCTAAACGCTGATCTCTGTTAGAACCCTAACGCTGATCTCTGTTAGAACCTTAAACGCTGATCTCTGTTAGAACCCTAACGCTGATCTCTGTTAGAACCCTAAACGCTGATCTCTGTTAGAACCCTAAACGCTGATCTCTGTTAGAACCTTAAACGCTGATCTCTGTTAGAACCCTAAATGCTGATATCTGTTAGAACCCTAACGCTGATCTCTGTTAGAACCCTAAATGCTGATCTCTGTTAGAACCCTAAACGCTGATCTCTGTTAGAACCCTAAACGCTGATCTCTGTTAGAACCTTAAACGCTGATCTCTGTTAGAACCCTAAACGCTGATCTCTGTTAGAACCCTAACGCTGATCTCTGTTAGAACCTTAAACGCTGATCTCTGTTAGAACCCTAAATGCTGATCTCTGTTAGAACCCTAAACGCTGATCTCTGTTAGAACCTTAAACGCTGATCTCTGTTAGAACCCTAACGCTGATCTCTGTTAGAACCTTAAACGCTGATCTCTGTTAGAACCTTAAACGCTGATCTCTGTTAGAACCTTAAACGCTGATCTCTGTTAGAACCTTAAACGCTGATCTCTGTTAGAACCTTAAACGCTGATCTCCGTTAAAACCCTAACGCTGATCTCTGTTAGAACCCTAACGCTGATCTCTGTTAGAACCTTAAACGCTGATCTCTGTTAGAACCTTAAACGCTGATCTCTGTTAGAACCCTAACGCTGATCTCTGTTAGAACCCTAACGCTGATCTCTGTTAGAACCCTAAACGCTGATCTCTGTTAGAACCTTAAACGCTGATCTCTGTTAGAACCTTAAACGCTGATCTCTGTTAGAACCTTAAACGCTGATCTCTGTTAGAACCCTAACGCTGATCTCTGTTAGAACCTTAAACGCTGATCTCTGTTAGAACCCTAAACGCTGATCTCTGTTAGAACCCTAACGCTGATCTCTGTTAGAACCTTAAACGCTGATCTCTGTTAGAACCCTAACGCTGATCTCTGTTAGAACCCTAAACGCTGATCTCTGTTAGAACCCTAAACGCTGATCTCTGTTAGAACCTTAAACGCTGATCTCTGTTAGAACCCTAAATGCTGATCTCTGTTAGAACCCTAACGCTGATCTCTGTTAGAACCCTAAATGCTGATCTCTGTTAGAACCCTAAACGCTGATCTCTGTTAGAACCCTAAACGCTGATCTCTGTTAGAACCTTAAACGCTGATCTCTGTTAGAACCCTAAACGCTGATCTCTGTTAGAACCCTAACGCTGATCTCTGTTAGAACCTTAAACGCTGATCTCTGTTAGAACCCTAAATGCTGATCTCTGTTAGAACCTTAAACGCTGATCTCTGTTAGAACCCTAACGCTGATCTCTGTTAGAACCTTAAACGCTGATCTCTGTTAGAACCCTAAACGCTGATCTCTGTTAGAACCTTAAACGCTGATCTCTGTTAGAACCCTAAATGCTGATCTCTGTTAGAACCTTAAACGCTGATCTCTGTTAGAACCCTAAACGCTGATCTCTGTTAGAACCTTAAACGCTGATCTCTGTTAGAACCTTAAACGCTGATCTCTGTTAGAACCCTAAACGCTGATCTCTGTTAGAACCCTAACGCTGATCTCTGTTAGAACTTTAAACGCTGATCTCTGTTAGAACCCTAACGCTGATCTCTGTTAGAACCCTAACGCTGATCTCTGTTAGAACCCTAAACGCTGATCTCTGTTAGAACCCTAAACGCTGATCTCTGTTAGAACCTTAAACGCTGATCTCTGTTAGAACCCTAACGCTGATCTCTGTTAGAACCCTAACGCTGATCTCTGTTAGAACCCTAAATGCTGATCTCTGTTAGAACCTTAAACGCTGATCTCTGTTAGAACCTTAAACGCTGATCTCTGTTAGAACCCTAAATGCTGACTCTTTCCTTTTTCCTGCTTTTTCCTCAGATGAAGCCGATGATGACGAGGACGACCCAGAGTATAATTTCCTGGAGGATGTGGATGAACCGGACCTGGAGGACTACAGGACGGACCGGGCCGTGCGGATTACCAGTAGGTGGTGCGGACTCCACCTGTGGGTGATGGAGCAGGTGTGGGGGTCTCAGGTTGAACTCTGATTCTTTTTGCAGAAAAGGAAGTCAATGAGCTCCTGGAGGAACTGTTCGACACGGTGAGTTCACCCCGAAGGTTCAGGTGCTTCCTGCTTCCTTCGGGCTTTTTAATTAGAGGACATTGATGAGGCAAACTTCCCTTTTTTGACCTTCTCCTACTCTGTGTTTCCTGAGCAGCTCCAGGAGGAAAATGTAATAGCTGAGGATGAAGAGCAGGAGGAAGAGGAGGCGCTGACCCAGTGTGCTCCGAAGTTTAACGTCCCTCAGGCTCTACGGTAACACTGCTGACCTCACACTGATCATCGTACACATGGCTTATTTATACTTTGGTGAAGTATAAATATATACTTTTATATGTAAGCACAGTCCATTTACCAGAGCTGAAGAAAGTGTATTTAAAGTCTATTTAAAAGTTGATTGACAACAACACAAAGGCTGAAGTTCCATAGAAACGCATGTTTCATGTGAGACTGAATGAGGGTTAAATTAGTTCTGTTATGCTGAAGTTATATTTAATAAAACCCTGATGTTATGCGAGGTTCTGAAATGTTACACCGCTTACATCTCAGTCTCTCTGACAACGACTCAGTGATCAATTACTTTGGCTCCACTGGATCAGAAATCCTTTCAGGGGATCCCTGGGGTCTTCAAAAGTCTAAAATCCAATCATTTGAATTTAAGGCCTTAAAATGTGTAAAATTCTCTTGAAATCTCATAAAATGTCTTAAATACGATTCTGAAAGGTCTTAAAAATGTACTGACGTGACTTTTATTTCAAACAAATGTATAAACTTCAGTCTCTCTTTTAAATGTTTGGATGTTTGAGGACGCTGTAACTAAATATGACTAATAATAATAATATAACTAATAACAATAATATAACTGATAATAATATAACTAATAATAATAATATAATTGATAATAATAATATGACTGATAATATAAATATAACTAATAATAATAATAATATAACTAATAATAATATGACTAATAATAATAAAACTAATAATCATATAACTAATAATAATAATAATATCACTCATAATAAGATGACTAATAATAATAATATAACTCAATAATATGACTAATAGTAATAAAACTAATAATCATAACTAATAATAATAATAATAATATAACTCATAATAATATAACTAATAATGATAGTATAACTGATAATAATAATATAACTAATAATAATAATAATATAACTACTAATAATAATATAACTGAGTTTATCGGGCTCATCCTGCTGTACAGTTTGCTGTTCGTGGCTGACAGTTTGTGGCTTCAGAACGAACCTCGTGGTTGAAGGCGGTTGAAGGAAACACAGAAAACTAACCAAAGCTTTTCTAACAGCATTTTAAAGGAGAAACTATTCTATCCTTAATAGAGTCTTTCCACAGACATACAGAAATAAAGACGAGTACGTACTTAGCGTCCTTGGTACTGAGAAATGGCTCTGATGTTTTTAAGCTTGTCCTGAAGCTCCTCCCACTTACAGACTGAACCTGTATTTACCTGAAACCCGATCACTCTGAGAGGAAGTCCGATGTTCTCTTCCTCTGATTTCACCTTCATCTGATGATCTGGTGTCATTGGGAAGCTTGATGACTGAGGTCTGTCCTCTAGTTTTAGACATTTTTTATTCCCATCACATTCCCTCTAAGGGTTAGGGTTAGGGTAGCCCATTCCTAGGGTTAGGGCAGGGTTAGGGTAGCCCATTCCTAGGGTTAGGGCAGGGTAGCCCATTCCTAGGGTTAGGGCAGGGTTAGGGTAGCCCATTCCTAGGGTTAGGGCAGGGGTAGGGTAGCCCATTCCTAGGGTTAGGGTAGCCCATTCTTATGGTTAGGGCAGGGTTAGGGTAGCCCATTCCTAGGGTTAGGGCAGGGTTAGGGTAGCCCATTCCTAGGGTTAGGGCAGGGTTAGGGTAGCCCATTCCTAGGGTTAGGGCAGGGTAGCCCATTCCTAGGGTTAGGGCAGGGTTAGGGTAGCCCATTCTTAGGGTTAGGGCAGGGTTAGGGTAGCCCATTCCTAGGGTTAGGGCAGGGTTAGGGTAGCCCATTCCTAGGGTTAGGGCAGGGTTAGGGTAGCCCATTCCTAGGGTTAGGGCAGGGTTAGGGTAGCCCATTCCTAGGGTTAGGGTAGCCCATTCCTCTCTGGGCCACTTACAAAATAAAACCGCTTACTTTCCTGGATGATGGCTAAAACATCAGGCCATAAAACAGATGTTCTGAGCTATGATAAATGGACTGTGCTTATGTTTCTGGTCCAGTTGACCAGCTGAAGCACTTCTTACTGTAACAGACACGGTCATACGGCACGTTTTAGGCTACCTGGTGGTTTTATCTGCATCACACTTGTGTCGGGGACTCGAACCATCGACCCTCGCGAACACCGCAGTCCTCCCGTCGGGACAGCGCAGCAGAGAAGTGCTGCAGCTGTTTGGGTCGGGAGGAAGAGAAATGTCCTCGGCTGGTTCTTCTTCTTCACACAGAAAACATGAAGAAGAAGCTGGCTCAGAGGAAACAGTTTCACAATGCGTCAGATTTAAGCTCCACTCAGAGCTGACTGATCTATGTTCCGTCATGGTTCTATGTTCTGTCATGGTTCTATGTTCTGTCATGGTTCTACCTGCTCTGTCATGGTTCTATGTTCTGTCATGGTTCTACCTGCTCTGTCATGGTTCTATGTTCTGTCATGGTTCTACCTGCTCTGTCATGGTTCTATGTTCTGTCATGGTTCTACCTGCTCTGTCATGGTTCTATGTTCTGTCATGGTTCTACCTGCTCTGTCATGGTTCTATGTTCTGTCATGGTTCTACCTGCTCTGTCATGGTTCTACCTGTTCTGTCATGGTTCTACCTGGTTCTACCTGTGCAGTCTGCTGCCTCTCGGCAGGTGTGTGACATCACTCAGTGACTCACCTGGATACACAGTTGTCTCTTCTTCTGTCCACAGCTTCGAGGCTCCGTTAGCCGGCATGCTAACCGAACGGCGGAAGACGGTTAGAAAACAGTACGAAGCTGCTCAGCAGAGGAGAGCGCTGCACGACTCCATCAGCCATTTCCAGAGCAGCACCACCCTGAAAGACCCGCCCATCACCTCCATCTTAGTGCTGCCAGGACAGGTGTGCCCGGCCCTCCACCTGGACCAGGCCCAGAAGCTGCAGCTCCAGCAGCAGCTGCAACAGGTGAGCAGGTCAAACCGGGCCAGGCCAAGCCAGGTCAGGTCAAACCGGGCCAGGTCAAACCGGGCCAGGTTTGAACCCCCCGTTTGTCCCGCTGTGTTCATCAGGGTGGGAGTCTGTGAATGATTAAACCTGAACTTATCCACTTTGAAGGGAAATGATGTTACAGTATGAAATAAAGTCCCTGTTCGTTATAAACAGTCATCAGGAATGACTACCTTTAAAGAGATAAAGATGGTGGGTGGGTGATGAAGGCTCTGCTTCTCTGGGGCCTGAAGGTCTGCGTGCACCTCCATAATATTCTGCTTCTTCCTGTGGAAAGGTTCCCTCTGACTGGCTGTTGGCCTCAGGTGAGTCTCACAGGAAACTTACTCAATGTTTGTTTGTTCCAGCACGTGCAGCTGCTGACTCAGGTTCACCTGCTGAGCCGCCACATCAACGCCCTGCAGCACGAAGCCAGCATCACCAAACGCTACCTGGTGAGCTAACACTGAGCAGCACAGTCACCAAACGCTACCTGGTGAGCTAACAGACACTGAGCAGCACAGTTACCAAACGCTACCTGGTGAGCTAACACTGAGCAGCACAGTCACCAAACGCTACCTGGTGAGCTAACACACACTGAGCAGCACAGTCACCAAACGCTACCTGGTGAGCTAACAGACACTGAGCAGCACAGTCACCAAACGCTACCTGGTGAGCTAACAGACACTGAGCAGCACAGTTACCAAACGCTACCTGGTGAGCTAACAGACACTGAGCAGCACAGTTACCAAACGCTACCTGGTGAGCTAACAGACACTGAGCAGCACAGTTACCAAATGCTACCTGGTGAGCTAACACACACTGAGCAGCACAGTTACCAAACGCTACCTGGTGAGCTAACAGACACTGAGCAGCACAGTTACCAAACGCTACCTGGTGAGCTAACACACACTGAGCAGCACAGTTACCAAACGCTACCTGGTGAGCTAACAGACACTGAGCAGCACAGTTACCAAACGCTACCTGGTGAGCTAACAGACACTGAGCAGCACAGTTACCAAACGCTACCTGGTGAGCTAACACACACTGAGCAGCACAGTTACCAAATGCTACCTGGTGAGCTAACAGACACTGAGCAGCACAGTTACCAAACGCTACCTGGTGAGCTAACAGACACTGAGCAGCACAGTTACCAAACGCTACCTGGTGAGCTAACACTGAGCAGCACAGTCACCAAACGCTACCTGGTGAGCTAACACACACTGAGCAGCACAGTCATCAAACGCTACCTGGTGAGCTAACACACACTAAGCAGAACAGTCACCAAACGCTACCTGGTGAGCTAACACTGAGCAGCACAGTCACCAAACGCTACCTGGTGAGCTAACACTAAGCAGCACAGTCACCAAACGCTACCTGGTGAGCTAACAGACACTGAGCAGCACAGTCACCAAACGCTACCTGGTGAGCTAACACACACTGAGCAGCACAGTTACCAAACGCTACCTGGTGAGCTAACAGACACTGAGCAGCACAGTCACCAAACGCTACCTGGTGAGCTAACAGACACTGAGCAGCACAGTTACCAAACGCTACCTGGTGAGCTAACACACACTAAGCAGAACAGTCACCAAACGCTACCTGGTGAGCTAACAGACACTGAGCAGAACAGTCACCAAACGCTACCTGGTGAGCTAACACTGAGCAGCACAGTCACCAAACGCTACCTGGTGAGCTAACACACACTAAGCAGAACAGTCACCAAACGCTACCTGGTGAGCTAACACACACTGGTCTCAGGTTTGTCTGTAACCAGCTCCTCTGTGGAGGTGACCTTCCTGAGGACAGGTAACCCTAACCCTCTAACCGCCTCCTCTGTCTCCAGGAGGAGCTTCAGAGGTTCGCCAGCTGTCGGGAGGAGGTCTGTCTCCCCAGCAGTTTCAGAGTGTGTAACCTTCAGGGGGCGTTGAATATTCTACAAGAGGCGGAGCAGATAGCGGAGCCTCCACCGCCTCCACCTGCAGCCTCCAGACGCTGGCTGCCTGCCATGAATCCTGCTACGAGCAGTAAGAAGACCTTTTCTCTGAGGTTAAAGGTCAGATCAGTGTTGACCCAGACTTCAGCTTCCTCTGGTTCTGTTCAGGCCACGCCTTCCCGCTGAT
Source organism: Odontesthes bonariensis (assembly GCF_027942865.1). Lineage (NCBI taxonomy): Eukaryota > Metazoa > Chordata > Actinopteri > Atheriniformes > Atherinopsidae > Odontesthes > Odontesthes bonariensis. Next base: position 42,161,655 of record NC_134510.1, read on the forward strand.
ACCCGCTGACACCGCCTGGCTGTTTGCCACGAGACCCGTCTTCCTGTACCCAGAACTACTTCCTGTTTGCAGCCTGGACCCAGCTCTGCACAGCAGACACCAGAGGAGCGTTTACACAGCAGGAGAGGACGGGTAGGTCCTGAGTTCTGACATTTTAATGTGCCTCTCAGAACCAGATGCAGACAGAGCTTGTTATTTCTGTCTGACTGCACCCTAACCCCAACCCTAACCCTGTTATTTCTGTCTGACCGCACCCTAACCCTACCCTTACCACCCCTGCTACCCTAACCCAGCTATCCCTAACGGTGCGTTCAGACCGGACGTGGTGCAAATTTTTCGCACGACGTGGTTACATACAAAGTCAATGCAAAGACGCAAATAGACGCGAATTCGAGCCGGCGGCGCGAATGACAAGACGCGAATTCGCGCGAGTTCAGACAATCCAACTTTGGCGAAATATTCGCGTCACGACAGCCTATCAGTGTTGAGATTCTGGACGACAGTGACGTGGAGACAGATGGACAGGCGCTCCGCAGCTGAAATGGAGCACCTGTAGTTGGTGTCCTGCCGAGAGATCACGGCACCGATCCTCCCGAGCAGGTCATCAAACTGGGTCCTGCTGAGCCTGAAATACCGCTGGAAGCGGCCGTCATCCAGACGCAACTGCTGGAGAATGGCGATGAAATTCTCCGAGCTGAGTGCACCTCCGGATGATGTCACTGACCCAGACACGACGGCGTGTGCGTTTCCGACGAATCTCGGACTGCCACAGCAGGTACAAGGACGCAATGGTACTTATATCAGCCATGGTTGATGAGAGAATGAAATGGATAGCCCCTTGAGCGAAAAATTCGCTGGTTGTTAACCCTAACCCGCGGCAAAAAACGCGACGCGAAAATTCGCACAGCGTCCGGTCTGAACGCACCCTAACCCTACCTAACCCTAATCCTAACCCTAACCCCGACAGCAGGGGCTCCGTCTGTCCCGCAGGTCCACATCACATCATCAGTGGTGATGCTGATGTCTTTAAGTTTTTTACACTTCCTGTAAACGTCCCTGAAACTGTTTAGTCTTCTGGAGGAAAATCACCAAAAAAAAAACCTCCATAAGTTTGTGTTAAACTCTCAGGCAGTTCGTGCTGCTCTGTCAGCATCTTTAGTTCTTTAAGGCTTTGTTGGCGCACTCCACCCGACTCTGCAGCAGAGGTAAACACACTCAGCCTGACACTCTTCTTCCTAGGCTGATTGTTCTTGGTCTGAAGCACTTTGAGGGGGCGGTTCAGTCGGATCAGCTGATCAGCTCTTACCTGCTCTGTAAGAGTCGCTGGAACTTCAGGAAACACATCAGAGAGATGAGTGGTCCAAGAGCCCCGCCCACCAGTGTCATCAAGGTGACGTCACCAGTGTCATCGTTGGAGGAGAAAACGGGTGATGGTGCAGCAGGTAGATGTAAACAGTTTCTCTTCATCATGTTTCAGATGTTCCTTACTCAGGGGGTCGTCCCCACGCTGCCATGCGCCGGCAACAGAGTTCATACCGATGACCAGCGCCCCCCAGTGGACAGAAACGCTCTCAACATGCCAAACTGGCTCAAGGTGTGAAATAAACTTGATCCTGATTTATCTGTTAAACACCTGTTAACTGACCCATCTTACTGAATATAACCTGTTAACTGACCCATCTTACAGAATATAACCTATTAACTGACCCATCTTACTGAATATAACCTGTTAACTGACCCTTCTTTCTGAATATAACCTGCTAACTGACCCATCTTACTGAATATAACCTGTTAACTGACCCATCTTACAGAATATAACCTATTAACTGACCCATCTTACTGAATATAACCTGTTAACTGACCCTTCTTTCTGAATATAACCTGCTAACTGACCCATCTTACTGAATATAACCTGTTAACTGACCCATCTTACTGAATATAACCTATTAACTGACCCATCTTACTGAATATAACCTGTTAACTGACCCTTCTTTCTGAATATAACCTGTTAACTGACCCATCTTCCTGAATATAACCTGTTAACTGACCCTTCTTGCTGAATATAACCTGTTAACTGACCCTTCTTTCTGAATATAACCTGCTAACTGACCCATCTTTCTGAATATAACCTGCTAACTGACCCATCTTCCTGAATATAACCTGTTAACTGACCCATCTTCCTGAATATAACCTGTTAACTGACCCATCTTACTGAATATAACCTGTTAACTGACCCATCTTCCTGAATATAACCTGTTAACTGACCCATCTTCCTGAATATAACCTGTTAACTGACCCTTCTTGCTGAATATAACCTGTTAACTGACCCATCTTCCTGAATATAACCTGTTAACTGACCCATCTTCCTGAATATAACCTGCTAACTGACCCATCTTACTGAATATAACCTGTTAACTGACCCTTATTACTGAATATAACCTGTTAACTGACCCTTATTACTGAATATAACCTGTTAACTGACCCGTTATACAGAATATAACCTATTAACTGACCCATCTTACTGAATATAACCTGCTAACTGACCCTTCTTACTGAATATAACCTGTTAACTGACCCTTCTTACTGAATATAACCTGTTAACTGACCCTTCTTACTGAATATAACCTGTTAACTGACCCGTTATACAGAATATAACCTATTAACTGACCCATCTTACTGAATATAACCTATTAACTGACCCATCTTACTGAATATAACCTGTTAACTGACCCTTCTTACTGAATATAACCTGTTAACTGACCCTTATTACTGAATATAACCTGCTAACTGACCCGTTATACAGAATATAACCTGTTAACTGACCCGTTATACAGAATATAACCTGCTAACTGACCCATCTTACTGAATATAACCTGTTAACTGACCCATCTTACTGAATATAACCTGTTAACTGACCCATCTTACTGAATATAACCTGTTTTTTACGGATTTAACCGTGTTTATTCTCACCTGCAGAACAGTCAGCTGATCATCCAGAAGACCAAACTCGATGCTGCTTGTTACTCTCCCTCCCTCCCCGCAGGATGTACCCTTAGGCTCCACCCTTATTATGTCAGTAAGGCACGCTCCCGGGGCCACAGCCGTAGGCGTCTCTTCACCCTGGCCCACAATGCATCTCTGCTGCCCCTTGCCAAAGCCCCGGCAGATGGGCAGGTGGATCTGCAGCCAATCAGCCGCCTGTCCCCCCCTTCAGGTGTCTCATTAGTCTCCGCCTCTCCAGGTATGTCAGGAGCCCTTCCATTGGTTCCTTCTCCAGCTTGTGGGGCCGTCCCATTGGCTGCCTCTTCCATGTCTGCTGACATCATCCAGCACGGCCTTCCCATTGGTCAAACTGCACAGCAGGGTGGCCCCACCTCCCTGCCCCTGTTCTTGCCCCTCCACTCCCTGTCCAACACTACATCTACCATCATGCCGAGCTCAGCGGCTGCAGAGAAGTCCGGCTACCTTCTCCTACAGATGGTGTGGCCTCCACCGGCTCCCAGCAGCGCCACCTCCCAGCATGCACCGGGGCACCAGCTCCACGAACCAGTCAAAGAGGAGCCGGAGACCATCACAGAGTTCCCCCCCACCTCCCCCTCAGAGGTGGGGGGGAGTCAGGTGGAACGCTCTACGTCAGCGTCTACGTCAGCGTCTACGTCAACGCCGCCTTCAGACCGCGGCGAGGAGGAAGAGGAAGAAGAAGAGGATGAGGAGGAGGAGTGGGCAGTGCCAGCTGTCAGCCTGAGTGGAGGACAGAACGGTGGGGGGGGAGATCCAGAGAGCAGCGCCACAGGTGGGGCAGGAGGAGACGAGGAGGGGGAGGATGGAGGGGAGGGGATGGGGGAGGAAGAAGGAGAGGGGGAGGACAGAGAGCCGGAGGAGGGGGAAGGAGAAAGAGAAGAGGAGGGAGAAAGGGAGGAGGAGGGAGAAAGGGAGGAGGAGGGAGACCAGGACCGTCAGGGGGAGGAGGAAGAGGAGGAGGAGGAGGATGAGGAGGACTTTGATGACCTCACACAGGATGAAGATGAGGAAGAGGTGATGTCATCAGCGTCGGAGGAGTCGGTGCTGTCGGTTCCTGAGTTACAGGTAATTATTATTATAGAGGGGCTTTTATAGGCAAGTTTTTGACCCGTTTCCGCTCTACTTCCTAAACTCCTCCCGTCGATGCTTTCCACTTCCGTTCTGGCGGGCTCCGGTTTGTTTTGCTAGCTAGCTCCGATATCGACGCAGTGAGAAAAAGGATGGAAAACCTTAAGAGGAAAAGTGGTTCGGGAACGACATGTGCAGCAGTTGCTGTACAAACTCAAGAAAGCACTTGAACGAGTGGTTAGATAGAGAGTGCTTTGACAAATGTCCGCATACATGTGGAAAGAGCAATCCAGAGACTGAAAATCTATAAGATATATCCCAGACCGTTCCCATCATGGCACGTAAACTGGACAACATCTGGACCATCTGTGCTGGCCTAGTTAACCTGAGAAGTCCACTGATCAGAATGCCTCATGAGGTTTAGAGTCTTGCCTTGTGTCCCTGTGTGCATAGTACATGTTTAACAGTTAATATTGTAAATTATTATTATAGTGATGTAATTGTGTGGGGTCGTTTTGTATTTCACTTTTTAATCCCTGTTAGGATTAAATACATGATCTTTCTAGTTGAAGCCGTTTGTTTAATTTCCTCAAAACAATGAATTAATCCAGATTTATTAATGTAAAGTATGAGTTTACTATGAATGAACTGTGTTAAAAGAAATTGTAACACTCTAAGGAAGATAGGGCACTCATGATCGTAGTTCAGTGCAATAATGAAATGAAATTACATCAACCTTTATTTTCAATTTTGTACAACAATATATTCAACATTATATTACATTATGTAAACAACAGACATCTGTTGGCACCCTTGGGCAGCTACATAGGGCAGTTTATTTTGGTTTTAAAATGCTGAGATATTTACTGCAGAACTGTAACCTTCCCTCAACAAAATCAACAACGATTTTCGGGAGCATGTGGGAAAAGTAAAATGTACGCAGCCTTGTGATATGCTCCTGAACAAAGCCTTGGTCGTAGGGTACTTCTTTTTCTAAGGTGATCAGTTTTGTATGTTATGTTGGGCCACGTCGTCACGTTATCCTCCCAGTCCTGCACCGAATTCGGGTGGGGGATAGTAACTCCATCTCCAGTTAACGTATTTAAACTCTGTTCCCATTGTAAGGACATTATTAGCTATACGATCTGCGAGTGGGCTGTCAAAGCTAGCATCATCTGTTTACATTGGCAAACGCTGCGCAAACTACTTCCGGCGGAAATGAAGTGCATTTGTGGAGGGTAATGGCGCCGCCCAGGGTTTGTCACGTAAAATTGCCTATAGAGGGGCTTTTATATAGTTCCTGTGGAAGCAGGAAGGGTTCACTTAGTTTTTCACCCTGCTTCTGTGTTCTGTCTCAGAGGCTGAATGTTTAACACCTGCAGAGGAACAGATGTTTTTTATTCTGTTCTCATAAGTTCACCTGATTTGAGGTTCTGACCACACCTTGGTGTCTCCGCAGGAGACCATGAAGCAGCTGACCTGGCTGGCTGCAGAGCGGCAGCTCTGTGGGGACGCCGACTCGGAGGAGGATCACTCTCCTACCTCCCCCGGCTCTCAGGAGGAGGAGGAGGAGGAAGAGGAGGGGTCAAAGGGCGAGGAGGAGGGAGAGGGGCGGAGCCACAAGGCGGGCTTAGATGAGGAGAGGCCGTCAGGACAGGGAGCGGCCAGAGGAGGAAGGAGGTGTCCCGGACGAGGACGAGGTCAGAGTTGCCTCTGATGGCCGTCTGCAGAACTAAAGGTGACTATGAGCAAAGCTCACCTTTACTGTCTCCACAGGGCGCAGCCGACCTCACCGAGGGCTGAGGAGGAGTCGCCAAGAGCGCCACAGCAAGGACGCCACCAAACTGCTGCTGCTGTACGACGAGAACCTCCTGGACAACGACCCGCACAGAGAGAGCAAAGACATGGCGTTCGCTCAGAGTTACCTGAACAGGGTGAGACCAGCTTCCCCACGTCATGACCCCACGTGTTCTCTGAGGTCTGTTTATTTCGAAGATTTCGAAGTCCGGACCCATTTCAATTTCCAATGCTTCCTCCAGAAATGTCTGTACAAACTTTTGCATGTCTCGTTCTTCGGCGCCCTCTGATATTCCAACTATACGGACATTATTACGGCGCCCGGCGTCTTCTAAGTACGTTACTTTTTCCTGAAGTTGAGCAATGGTTTTGGTAGCCGTGTCCACCGCGACACCCAAGCTTTGGTCTTTATCTTCCAGGGCTGAAATTCGAGTCTCAGCTTCAGCCACCAGAGCCCCCAGTTTCTCCACCGCTGTGACCTGCATCCATGCCCGACGTTAACGCGTTCATATTGGAAGCGATGTTCTGTAGCAGCGCCTTAATGTTCGTTAGCTCAGCTGCAGCATCCATCTGCAGTGGGTCTGTAGGAGCCGCCACATGCTCCTCTGTGCCTTCCTGAGTCTGTCCAGTTATACTTCTCAAACCATACTGTGGAAGGGTTTTCTGGACTTGTTGCATATTAATATCAAGTTGTAATCCTCCGCACGCTTATTTTCTGTATTTAGGATGTCAATCCTTATATAAAGGAGGGGGTAAGGTGAACGGCTTCGTAGCGGATTCCCTACGCGGCCATCTTAGATGCTTGCTCCACTGGAAGTCCCTGACAAGCTATTTTACCTCTCCTTCTGCTTTACTGGTTTTCATGCTACACCAAGTCTTACTCAGTGTTTTGGGCTAATTGAGTCCTCTACCTGTTAGTTGCTAGTTGCATGCTACTGTAGCTCTTATCTGGATCTTGTAAGTCTTGTCTTTGGGATAGATTAGTCCTATCCCAGGCAGGAGAAGCCTTGCAAATAGCTTAATTTTGACACATGCCATTTTCTTCTGTTGACTGTTCAAGTCGCGTTTTTTTGGTTTGCAATTCTTGTTTTTTCCAAGCTGCAGAGTGACTTCAGGAGTCAGGCGAGTAATGGGTTGTATAATACCACAAAGGGTAAGTGTCTGGAAGTTCCATTGACGTTCGATGGCCAGCCACTGTTCTTGCTTGGATTATCTGGCTATGCACTCACAGAAGTTAGTGGAGTGGGCTCGTAGACGGCCTGGTTAGCCTGCCTTTCTAGCTAGCTGGCTATCAGGCTCTGGTTAAGTTTTCTGAATGCTTTGATTTGCATTCTGTTGCATAGTCTTGGTTCTCGCTCAAATTTCCAGGCTTGACCTGCTGTTACGAATGGGACAATGTTATTGTGTACTTTGTTTTGGGCTCACCTTCAGGTTGAGGAAGGCACAAGTTGTGTCCCCAGTGCCTGAGTGTCCAGCGCGTCAGGCTTCCCTGGCTACGATTGGGTTGAATGATGCACCAATTTCTCATTGGGTGGGAAACCCTCTCAAGGGCAAACATGTGCTCATCCGGACAACTCAGCTGGGTTTGATGTCGATCATCAAGGGGCGACCAGGTCACTAGAATCCCTGAGGTCGCCCCAGAAGCTGTGGATGTGGGCTTATCCTCGATTAGCATCCCTGACAGCGATGCATCTGCCATGCAAGAGGAACTCATGCCCGCAGCTACCCCCTGGGAATGGAGGTTGCACCCTGGGAATGGAGGTTGCACCCTGGGAATGGAGGTTGCCCCCTGGGAATGGAGGTTGCACCCTGGGAATGGAGGTTGCACCCTGGGAATGGAGGTTGCCCCCTGGGAATGGAGGTTGCACCCTGGGAATGGAGGTTGCCCCCTGGGAATGGAGCCGGCAGCACAATGGTCTTGCGCTGATCGGCACGGGCTTAGGCCATCTCATTGAGACACATATTTGTGGCATCTTGGGTAATGCCCTGCCCATTTTCAAGGGTTTTACCATCTTGGTGTGGCCTCAGTTATCCCCTCAGAGGTGGGTAACAGTTCCTGGCTGATACCCCCTCAGAGGTGGGTAACAGTTCCTGGCTGATACCCCCTCAGAGGTGGGTAACAGTTCCTGGCTGATACCCCCTCAGAGGTGGGTAACAGTTCCTGGCTGATACCCCCTCAGAGGTGGGTAACAGTTCCTGGCTGGTATGAGTCATCGACTTTGTTTCAGTAGGAATTAAACTGAACGGACATTACGTAGCTAGATATGGTTCTGTGAGTTCCTGGATGACTATCAATCATGCCAATCACTTTTTCAACTTTTTCAATCATTTTGGGAGACCGGATGTAGGCTACTAGGAACAAACCAAAGCAGAAATGCGCAGGCAGCCTCCACATCATATCTCTGGTATCATATAGGGATGGAGCAATACCACTTTTTTTCAAACCGATACGATACCAATACTTGGATCTGAGTACTTGCCGATACCGATGCCGATACTTCTACCACAAAAAAAATGCAATGAATTGGAAGACAGGTTTCGGTCTCACTAGCCTAACCACACTGTTCCTGATTAGCTCGGCATCTCCCCTAGCCGCCAATCTAAAAAATACAACAAAAATGACAAGCCACCCTCTGATCGCGGTCTTCATGCAATAAATTGGTATCGGTTAACTTTAACGAGTATGAGTACGAGTATATTAGAATAGTATCGGCCCGATACCCGATACCAGTATCGGTATCGGTGCATCCCTTGTATCATAAGATCTTGACCTTCATGGAGCATACAGAGACGTATCCACTTTGTTTACCAGCAGTCACCTGCATCACTTCAGCCGGGTGCTTTACGTGGAAGGAAAATGGGAGTAAGACAACAATGAAGTTAAAGGTGCAGTGCACAAAAAACCCACTTAAGAATGAAGCAGGTAAGGCAGGTTAGTAGATTAGGTGCACTGATAATTACTGATAATAGTGTACTATGGGATAGACACACAGGTGTGTGAAATGTAATCTTCTTACATTATTATACATGTTACCTGATGTTACCTGATGTTACCTGATGATCAACATCAACGTTGGGCGTCTCATTGAGTGACATCACAGATGATTGGTCCACTCCAGTGTTCGGTGTTGATGCTCAAACCGGATCCCGCTGTGTGTTCTCAGGTGCGTGAGGCTCTGCAGGAGGCACCTGGGCAGGTGGAGGAGTTTGTGTCTCTGCTGAACAGGTTCGAACAGGTGGGAGACGGACAGGAAGTGACGCTGTTGTTCAGGAAGCTGCACTGCATCCTGGGAAACCGGACAGACCTCCTGCGAGACTTTGCTGCGTTCCTGCATCCTGAGCAGGCGCTGCAGTGTGGGCTGGTGAGTGGGGGGGTGGAGGACACATATAAAACATTCCTGTTTAAAGCTGGAGCAGGTAAGTCGGTTTGCTCACGAAAGATCGGAAGGCGAAAAACGTGTTCGTGCTTCAAGAAGAAAAATCGGTATGTCTTCTGTGTTCTGAGGCGGTTGTCAAAGAGTACGATCTGCGTCGGCATTCTGAGACCAAACACGGAACTGAGTGTGCCGACATCAGGCATCAAGAAAAACAACAAAGTGCCCGAGAATTAAAAGGCAAACTGCGATCGCAGCAGAATGTGTTCCGGAAAGCCTAAACCGAAAACAATGCAGCAGTAAAAGCTAGCTTTGATATTTCAAGTTTTGAACAAAGTAAATGTCATAACTTGTGTTTGATGTTATTTTTCTTTATTCAGTTGGATAGTTTGATCGTTGATGGATGGAGTGATGTGGGTTTCATAACATGACAAATTAAAAGGATTTATGATAAAATAACAGAGCAACAAGCAAACATATTTTTTATTTTTTTACATCTATGCAAATATATTTATATATGTAATATTTGTAACTTGAATAAGTTATAAATTCGTAGTAGTTACATTTATTTTACATTGAATTTAGTTACATTTATAAGTTACATCTGGCCCTTTGAGGGCAACGACTATGCTGATGTGGCCCTCGGTGAAAATGAGTTTGACACCCCTGAACTGAAGGCAAGGCAAGGCCAGGCATCTTTATTTATATAGCGCATTTCATACCAGAGACAACTCAATGTGCTTTACATAAAGACAAGGCATTTAACAGCATAAAGCAGGATAAAAACAAGCAATTTAAAGAAAAAAAGAAAAAATAGAATAAAAATTAAAGCAATCAAAGAAGAGGGGAAAAAGAAAAATATAAACTCAACCATAAGCACACGGAAAGAGAAATGTTTTTAACCTGGATTTAAAAGTGCTTACAGTTGTGGCTGATTTCAGTTCTGCTGGTAGTTTGTTCCAGTTGTGAGCAGCATAACGGCTAAAAGCCGCTGGTAGTTTGTTCCAGTTGTGAGCAGCATAACGGCTAAAAGCCGCTGGTAGTTTGTTCCAGTTGTGAGCAGCATAACGGCTAAAAGCTGCTGGTAGTTTGTTCCAGTTGTGAGCAGCATAACGGCTAAAAGCTGCTGGTAGTTTGTTCCAGTTGTGTGCAGCATAACGGCTAAAAGCTGCTGGTAGTTTGTTCCAGCTGTGAGCAGCATAACGGCTAAAAGCTGCTGGTAGTTTGTTCCAGCTGTGAGCAGCATAACGGCTAAAAGCTGCTGGTAGTTTGTTCCAGCTGTGAGCAGCATAACGGCTAAAAGCTGCTGGTAGTTTGTTCCAGCTGTGTGCAGCGTAACAGCTAAAAGCTGCTTCACCGGGTCCAGTTTGAACTCTGGGCTCCACTATCTGACCTGAGTCAGCAGATCTCAGAGCTCTGCTGGGTTTATACTCTGCTAGCATGTCATTCATGTATTCTGGACCTAAACTGTTCTGTGATTTGTAGACGAGTAGCAGAACTTTAAAATCTATTCTGTATCTGACCGGGAGCCAATGTAAAGACCTGAGAACTGGGGTGATGTGATGTGATCTCTTTGTTCTGGTTAAAACTCGGGCTGCAGCGTTCTGAATGAGCTGCAGCTGTTTGAGACTCTTTTGGGGGAGTCCAGTCAGAAGACCGTTACAGTAGTCCAGTCTGCTGGAGATGAAAGCATGAATCAGCTTCTCCTGATCTGTTTGGGACATGAAACCCTTCATTCTGGATATGTTCTTAAGTTGATAAAAGGCTGATTTGGTGACTGATTTGATATGATAGTTGAAGGTCAGGTCTGAGTCTATCAGCACGCCGAGGTTCCAGACTTGGTGTTTAGTTTCTAGAGACAGTGACTCAAGATGTTTACTGACAGCAAACCTCTTCTCTTTGTTGCCAAACACAATGACCTCAGTTTTTTCTTGATTTAACTGAAGGAAATTTTGGTTCATCCACTTTTTGACTTGCTCTAAGCAGTCGCACAATGACTCTATAGGACTGCAGTCATCTGGAGACAGTGCCAGATATATCTGTGTGTCATCTGCATAGCTGTGGTAGTTGACTTTAGAGTTCTTCAGAATTTGACCCAGAGGCAGCATGTATAGAGTAAACAGAAGGGGTCCAAGAACTGACCCCTGAGGAACTCCACATGTCATAGCCACTCGATCAGATTGATTACTTCCAATAGTCACAAAATAACTCCGCTCCTCCAAGTAGGACCTGAACCATTCTAGGACTGTCCCGCTGAGTCCTGCCCAGGTTTCCAACCTGTTCAGCAGTATACTGTGATCCACAGTGTCAAATGCAGCACTGAGATCCAACAGGACCAGAACTGACACCTTGCCTGAGTCAGTGTTCAACCTTATGTCATTTAACACTTTAATAAGAGCCGTTTCTGTACTGTGGTGAGCTCGGAAGCCTGACTGAAATTTGTCAAGGAGTCCACTGGAGTTCAAGAAGTTACTGAGTTGATTAAAAACCACTTTCTCAACAATCTTGGCTATAAAAGGAAGATTTGAGATGGGTCTGTAGTTGGTTAAAATGGAAGCATCCAATGTTGTCTTTTTTAGGAGTGGCTTGATGGCAGCTACTTTTAAGGGTTTAGGAAATGTGCCTGATTGAAGTGAGCAGTTTATTATTTGCTGCAAATCTGTTTGGACAGAGCTTACAATAGTTTTAAAGAAGTCAGATGGCATTGTGTCAAGACAGGATGTCGATGGTTTAAGATGCTGGACTGTTTCTTCTATGGTTTTTTGGTCAACTGTATTGAATTCTGACATCATAGTTGATTGATTCCTAGGTGGTTTTAAGGTTTGCGTCATTTTATTATTTTGCTGATTTATGTTGATATTTAGCCTTATAGATTTGATTTTTTCATTGAAAAAACAAGCAAATTCATTGCATTTTTCTGTGGAACAGAGTTCTGAAACTATCTGTTTTGGGGGGGTTGTCAGCTTATCAACCATAGCAAACAGAGCACGAGTGTTGTTGATGTTCTTATTAATCATTTCAGATAAGTGTTGCTGTCTAGCCCGGAGTAACCCGTGGTTAAAATTACAAAGACTTTGTTTGTAGAGGTCATGGTGAATTTGAAGTTTAGTTTTTCTCCATTTACGCTCTGCTTTCCTGCATTCTGTTTAAGGCCTTTACCATCATAGTGTTCCTCCATGGTGTTCGCTTTCTGCTCAAGATCATCTTATTTTTAACAGGTGCAACAGTATCCATGACATTTGAGATTTTCAAGTTAAAGTTATCTAAGAGTTCATCCACTGTCTCTGCACTCGCAGTTGATGACAGCTATAACTTCCATAAACTTAGCACTGGTATTCTCATTTATGTTCCTTTTTCTAACAGACACACGGGTTAACTGAATGTTTGGAGTTAACTGTAAGTCAGAGAACACACAGAAATGATCAGAGAGCGCCAAGTCCTTGATATCAACAGAAGAAATGTCAACACCTTTAGAGATAACCAGATCTTTGATGAGTTCAGCAAACTCATCAAAGAAAGTTCCTGGGTATCTTGGTGGTCTATAAATGATTAGGAAGATAACTTTTGGATCCCCCTTTACTAAAAAAACAGAGATATTCAAAAGAGCTAAAATCACCAAGTAAAATTTCTTTGCACTGAAAGACTGATTTAAAAATGGCAGCAACTCCCCCGCCCTTCTTACCACTTCGACACTTATTGATAAAACTGAAATTTGTTGGTGCGGCCTCATTGAGAATGGTATCACAGCTACATTCAGTCAGCCATGTTTCACTAAGAAATAAAAAGTCTAGATTATAGGTCATGATCATGTCATTTACTAAGAGGGATTTGTTGGCTAGTGATCTGATATTGAGTAGGGCTAATCTCGTGCAGACAACAGGGGATACTGGTGTGTTTCGGGGTTGACACACTATATTCAATAGATTGGTAGATTTAACTGAACCTTTTTTATTTCTCACCAGTTTGACCACTTTTCTGTTACCTGTCATCACAGGGATTGAAAAGGCTGCCTGAACTCCATAGGGCCCTGACTTTATCTGGGGAAGAGCATTCTTGATATCAGTATTACAGCCTGGACCCGGCACATATCAGTCAGACTCACAGATATGATGATTCAGAGGAGGTGGGGGGGCTTGGTCACTTCTGTTTGAGGGTTGTTTCCAACGTGATGGACGTGGTGGAATGGGAGGGGCTGGATGAGGTGGAATGTTAGGGGGGAAGAATATGGGATTTTGGCGTGGTGTCAATTGTATTCCAATATTGAGAAAGCTCTTCATCCGTTCTGGGAAATCCAGAAGTGAGGAGTCCAGAGTGAGTGGAGAGAGCTGGGGGCTGGATGGGGTCTGGGGGGGCGAAGGCTGGGGGTTTCCCACTGGGGCTGGGGGAGACTCCGCCTGTTGGACTGCTGGGGCTGGTGAAGACTCCTCATCTTGGGGTGAGGATGATGACGTTGCAGACTCTTATCTTGGGGTGAGGATGATGACGTTGCAGACTCCTTATCTTGGGGTGAGGATGATGACGTTGCAGGTTCTTTCTGGATCCGCTGCCCTCCATGGTCAGTCCTTGTCTCAGCGCCCTCACCAGAGCATTGTCCTATCTGTTGTTTTGGATCATTTTGTCCTGTCTCGTCCTTGATAGGGGCTGCTGGTGTGTGACGCAGAGAGTAAAAAATATTGGAGCTTAGCAACTGAACTCCTGACTTGTTAAGGTGAAATCCATCTGCCTTAAAGAGGTGCCTGCGTCCCCAAAAGATGTTGAAATTGTCAATAAAGTTCATTGAATGAGCAGCACACATGTCTTTGAGCCATCTGTTTAGCATCATCAGTCTGCTGAATCTCTCAGCTCCTTGCCAAACTGTTGGTAGAGGTCCACTGAAAAACACCTCTGTACTGGTGCATCGAACTTTGTTTACCAGGTCCATAAAGTCTTGTTTTAATACCTCCGATTGGTGCTTCACAACATCAAGGGCTCCTGTGTGTATGATGAGAGATTTCAGTGTTGGATGCTCAGCAACAATGTCCAGGATCTTCTTTGAGATATCAGACACCATGTGGTTACTAAAACAGAGTATTTTGGTCTTTTTCTTGCTGCAAAAACGTTTTATCTCATTCACAGCTCCGTCACCCACTATCAGAGTTTGAGGCCCAGAGGTTAGCTCTTTCTGTGGCCTTTTAGCATATAATTTAGCCTCATACCTTTCTCCGGTTTTGGGAGATGAGCGTTCTTTTGGAGAGTCAGGATTTTGAGAAAGTGGAGCAAATCTGTTCTCTAGCAGAATTCCTGTGTCTTGTGGCAATTTACTCCTGGTTTTGGTGGTGGTCTCGGTCCATCGTTGCTTTTTCTTTGGTATCGAGGTAGAGACATTCCTGTGTGATAGTGCAGGCCACTCGGAGTCATTGTGGGTCTCCAGGTGTTGGGTTCTGCCTGATAACCGTCTTCCCACATCTGAGGGAGGCGATTTGTAGTGTTTTGGCTTAGCACCAAGAGAGTTCCAGGGAGTACTGGTTGAATATTTTCCATTTACACCAGGCTCCTGCCGTGTCCCGGTGGTGCCAGTTAGCTTCCTGTTAGCCTGCTCCCTTTCAGTGTTTTGGGATACTGGCAGAGTAGTTTCATTCCCATATTGTCCATTTATCTCCACGTTCACTTCAAGCCGATACATTTTTGTTTCCAGTATTGCTATCTTCTGGAGTAGCTCGTGGTAATCGTCAGTGGAAAAGGGAGGCATCTTGCTGCTAATTAGCTTCAGTTAGCTGAGCTCCTCCAAAAGCAGGAAGCTGCAACGGAATTTCCACACGACAGTTTCCAGATGACTTTCTGATAAAAATGATTTAAAAAAGTCTTGGTTCACTTAAAAGAAAAAGAATAAAATTATATCCAAGACTTGTGGAAAGAAATAAAATGATTTAAAAGCAAATAAAGCAATAAGCAGCAGGAGGAAGCAGAGACACGTCTGCACTCTTCAGAAGCAGACGATAACTGAAGAAGATAGAACTTTGAAAAGAGCAGCCAATTAAACAAAAAGAGTTTCCCAGCTAAGGAAACCAACAGATTGAACTGAAACTTCTATTCGGTCCAGTCTCCTGTCCTGAGCGTCCCTGAGGCGCCAGAAGAGGTACCTCTTCTGACTGATTCCCTTCCTTTTCAGAGGGGCAACATGGTGGCATTGAAACTATAGTTCTGTCAACCAGAGAGTCAAGTGTTGCTGGAGTAAAGTTTAGGTAGCCGTCCTGTCATATCTGCACAGTGAAGAAAAGGATGATGGAATTAACTCTTTAAATCTGGTTACAGCATCCTCTGATAGACCAATCAGCATAACCGGACGTGAATAACTATTTTACCATATTTACGCTTCTCATTAGCCGGCAGTGGAGGACACACGTGGACAGGTTGATGGTAAACCATAGGGTTGGGACAATATGCTTTGGTCACGATTCGATTGTATCACGATTCTTGATAATTGCGATTCTACAAGTATTGCGATTCGATATAACTAGTAATTGCAATTTTCTTCCTCCTTAAAAAACAAACAAGTTGAATCATACACTTCTAGAATGAATGTCGTTCCCATAAACGATGCACATCAGTCAGTGTCAGTCAGTCCAGCAGCTGACATTTATTTCAACTGAGACAAAAAGAGGTACTTAACATGTACAGCATTTTTTTTTTTTTTGAATACTTTCTTTTTTATTGTTTTTCTTTAGAACATTATGCAAAGGGAAGGGGAGTGGGAAACAAATAAAAAAACAAAAAAGTGAAAAAGAACGTGTTGGATCACCATGTTTCTACAGTTTGATCAATTTCCGATGTCAATGTGATTGTCCTTGTCCTGTCGTTTTTATGTATTCAGTCCATTTCTCCCACTTCCGGCAGTATTGATCCTCTTGAGTCCTTATTTTATAAGTCAGTTGTTCCATGAAATGTATTTCGTCCATAACTTTCAACCAATCTTCTTGGGATGGTGGGTCTGTCTTATACCATTTTCTTGTAATTACCTTTTTACAGGCTACTAACATAAGCTATCCATCGGAGCAGTCCGAGCTCTTTCTCTAATTTATATTTTCGTACCAGATTAAACCATAGTTTTAACGTAAACTGAGTGACTGTATTCACCTGTTTAATTACACTCATTGCTTCTTCTCTGTCTCCAATAAGACTTTGAATTTCTCCTCCTTGTACCAATTTTTCTAAATTCTTCCATTTGGCCACATAATCTTTGTCACACCAACAAATTACATATCTAATTTGTGCTGCATGAAAATATCCCTTGAGGTTTGGCAGTGCCAAACCCCCTTTATCCTTTCCAATCTGTAATGTTTCAAATTTGATTCTCGGTCTGTGACCATTCCATATAAACCTTGAAATGATTTTGTCCCACAGTCTGAATTGTTTTTCGGGTATCTCAATGGGTAGTGACTGAAACAGGTAAAGAAGTCGGGGTAGAACACTTATTTTTATGGTTTCTATTCGTGAACCAATGTCTAATGGAAGAATAGCCCACCTGTCCAAATCGCTCTTAATTTCCTTATCCAGTTTGACATAATTAGCTTCATATAGATCATCAGTGTTTTGTGTTAAAGTGACCCCAAGGTATTTAATTTTTGTTGCTCTCCAATTCAGATTATGTTTTTGTTGTATGGTTTTGGATGGGGAGTAGTTGAATGTTAGAATCTGTGTTTTGGTCAAGTTAAGCTTGTATCCAGAACAAAAGCCAAACATCTCTAGTTGGTTGATTAGTATGGGAATGCATGTGTCTGGGTCCTGTACAGCATTTTTTAAAGTTTACAGTTACAAAATGAATTCGATGTCCACACAGCACAAATTTGGGCTAGTTTTAACATAACTTAATGTAATGAATTGATGAAGTTTTTCTGGACACGGATATGATGTAATATAATCGATTCAGGGGAGAAAAATCGATTTTTAAAATCATCCCATTAAAAATCACGACATGTACATGAATCGATTTTTCCGCCCACCCCTAGTCAACCAAGGACTTGACTTTAGGGTTATGAACTCCTCTTCCTGACAGTCACCCTGCCAGCCTGGGATCAAGGCTGCTCGGGACATGCTAACTACAACAGAGAGCTCCACACCGGCTACAGGGACCTGGCTAGTTAGCGGGTGGTTTGCAACGGTACAGAGCTGAGATTCCAATTCAGATAACCTCGCCTCCAAAACTACAAAAAGACTCCATTTGTTACATGAGGCAGAGGAGCAACTAAACATCTGGCACACGGAGCAGGTGAAAGCAGGAGATATAGGGAGAGAACTGGTAGCCATGCTAAGCTAGAGAACCAGACACCGCTAAGAAGTGAGAATAAAGATTAAACATCTGTAGGAGTGTTAGAATGGAACAAATCGTGTGTGATAGGGTTCAATATGCAAAAGCGTGTCACTTACAAGAAGAAAATCAGTGGCATTTTATAATCCAAGAGAAGTGAGAGGTTCCATAGAACACAGCTTACAGGAAGTGATGCAACACCGCCAAACATCAGCACATAGCAGCCTTTCAGGGAACGTTATCTGAGGAGGCCCCACACCTGCCGTATATCAGACCCTCTATCGCAGCAGGTGCACTGTCCTCAGGACCCGGCTGGTGGTTGCTGCGTGTACGGAATGGTCTTGGAGTAACTCAGGAGGCCGTGGGAAACTCCGTTCGTTTTTGAGTTATGTTTCAAGTGGGTGCAATGGACACAGGGTCCATATCGGTGTGTGTTATGTGCTGCATTGCTACTACCATGTCCTCAGCCTCTTCTGTCTCATCCAGCCCAGATGATATTGTTGCTCTCTTCCACTCCTCCTGCCCAGCCATTCTAGATATGGTAGCTCCTCTTTGTCACAAGCGCCCAAAATTTAGATCTCAAGTCTGGTTAGATGATGCCTCCCGCTCACTCAGGCAGGCCTGCCGGAGAGCTGAAAGGAAATGGCTAAAAGACCCTCTTACAATCTCCCATGACATTTTTAAATCTACTTTAGCATCCTTCCAGGCAGCTGCCAAAGCAGCCAGAGCTAAATACTTCTCTGATATTATCAATCAACATGCTAACAGACCCAAAATCCTGTTTCACACTATTAATCAAATCACCAACCCTCCACTCTCACCGGCTCCCTTCACAAATGCTGATGCTTGTGAGAAATTTAAGACATTTTTCATTGATAAAATTGAAAACATCAGAGCACTGTTCTCTCCCCCTCCTCTGCCTTCCCCCGCAGTTAAGGTGTCTTCATGCCCTTTATTTACTTTTAGTCACTTTGCTGATGTATCGCTGGCAGATCTCAAGGACATAGTCCTCTGTATGAAACCCACATCTTCCCCTGGTGATGTTGTCCCCTCTTCTATTTTTAAAGATGCTTTTGATGTGCTGGGCCCTTCCATACAGTTAGTTGTCAACTCCTGTTTGACATCTGGCGCTGTCCCTGCCTGCTTTAAGCATGCAGTGGTCCAACCCCTGCTTAAAAAGCCCAACCTGGATGCAAATTCTTTAAATAATTACCGTCCCATCTCTAAACTTCCTTTCCTTTCCAAGGTACTGGAGAAAGTAGTGCTGGCCCAGTTGCTTCCCTTCCTGACTGAGCATAACATCCTTGAGCCCTTCCAGTCAGGTTTTAGAACACTCCACAGTACTGAATCGGCTCTGCTAAAAGTCAATGATCTGCTTCTCACTTTAGATTCAGGTCAAAATGCGATCCTGGTTCTTTTGGACCTCAGTGCAGCGTTTGATACTGTGGACCACAACACCCTCCTATCCCGTCTTGAGGACTGGGTAGGCATAAAGGGGACAGCATTACTCTGGTTCAGCTCCTACCTCAGACACAGAACCTTCTCTGTATCCCTTGGTTGCTCCTCTTCCTCCTCAGCTCCTGTTTCTTATGGGGTCCCGCAAGGCTCCATTTTGGGCCCTTTGCTGTTTTGTTTAAACATGCTCCCCCTTGGCGACATCATCCGGCGTTATGACATCTCTTTTCACTTTTATGCCGATGACACCCAGCTATACCTGCCCCTAAAATCTGATAACTCCATTCAGCCTCTTCTGGATTGTCTTCAGGATATTAAGCGCTGGATGAGTAGTAACTTCCTTCAGCTAAATGATGGTAAGACAGAGGTCATCATTTTTGGCCCTCCTAAAGCTAGGCCCCTGATCGAAGGACAATTAGCCCACCTCTCCCCTTTTGTAAAGCCACATGCCAAAAATCTAGGTGTCACCATTGACTCAGAGCTCTGTTTTAAAAGGCAGATTAGCTCTGTTATCAAGAGTAGCTTCCATCAGCTGAGAATTATTTCCCATCTCAAACCCTCCCTGTCTCCCAAGGACTTAGAAACAGTAATTCATGCATTTGTTACATCCCGGTTAGATTATTGCAACTCCCTCTATCTTGGTCTCCCCCAGTCCCAACTTTCTCGTCTGCAATTGGTACAGAATGCAGCTGCAAGGCTGCTAACTGGCACCAAAAAATATCAACACATCACCCCTGTACTGGCCTCCTTACACTGGCTCCCCATTAGCTTTAGGATCCACTTTAAAGTCCTGCTGATTGTATATAAGGCACTGCATGGGTTGGCTCCCTCATATATCTCAGACCTCCTCCATCCCCTCTCAGCATCCAGGTCCCTTAGATCTGCCGACAAGGGTCTTCTCTCTGTGGCCCGCACCCGCCTCAAGCAAAAAGGCGATAGAGCTTTTGCAGTAGCAGCCCCACGTCTGTGGAATTGTCTTCCCCCAGATGTTAGACTGTCTCCCTCTGTGACCACCTTTAAATCAAGGCTCAAGACCCACCTATACTCCCTGGCCTTCCCTGCTTCCTAGCTTTCCATCTCTCTCCTCTCTTTATATTCAAGTGTCTTCTGCTCTGTTGCTATTTATTTGTTAGTGCTGTCTATTTGTCAATTGTATTTCTGTATTTGTCTTTCTTACTCTCTTTGTGTTTGCTTTTATATTTTGCTTGTCTTGATTTGCTTTTATTTTTCCATTTTTTTTAGCCATATCAAATGTACAGCACTTTGGTCAGTGGAAACTGTTTTAAACGTGCTCTATAAATAAAAATGACTTACTTTACTTTACTTACTTACTGCAAAAGAAGGGAGAGCAGAAGAGAAATTATTCAATTTTATAAAAAATATTAAACATTAATGTTAATTTTTCAAAATGTGGAATGTGAGTCCCGGTCCTGGTTAGGCGTGCAGTCCTGTGACACAGCCTCGACCTGTTACCTTAGAGTTTAGAGAAAGGGAAAGGTTATATACATGATAATTGATGGGATTATGAATTTATTAAAAAAATATTAATTAAAAATTAATTTTTCAAAATGTGGCTTGTACCCCCGACTTATGGTTAGGCGTGTTATGGTTAGGGTAACCCTCTAACCCTAACCCTACCCTGGGGTTAGGGGGATCAGATAGCTCCCCCTCCCCCAGGGCTACAGCAGGTTTCTCACATCATCTGATCCGGGTTTCAGAAGCTCGATTTGGATCAAACTAACATGTTGACGGACATGTCAAAAGTCCAGGTTTGGTCTAACAGTGATTTATATCTGTTGTCTGGTCTGAGCAGCTGGAGGAGCAGCAGGCGTTCGAGCGCAGCCGGCGCTTCCTGCGACAGCTGGAGATCAGCTTTGGAGACAATCCGTCCCATTACCAGAAGATCATCAAGGTTCTGCAGACCGGCCCGGACCTGAGTCCAACCAGCATCCAGGAGGTGCGCTTCAGAGGCCCGATCACCCCCCCGATCAGCTAAATGCCCAGCTCCAGCTTTGTGATCGGTGTTATTGATCGGTGTGGCTAACAGACGCTGGTTGATGTTTTTCAGCTCAAAGCTCAGATGGCCGCTCTGCTGAAAGGACACACCCACCTGCAAACTGAATTCTGGGTGTTTTTTGATGAGCTCCGCCCACCTCCGGCCCGCCCAGGAGAATTTGAAGAAGCCCATTGGCCGGAGGAAGGAGAAGGTGGAGAGGGCGTAGGCCTGGGATCAGGGGGCGGAGCCAGCGGCGGCTTTGAGGATGTGACACTACCGGAGCTCGAAGACGAGGAAGAGGGGCCAAAGATCCAGCCAATGACGAGCCGCCGCCAGAGGAGGAAGATGGACGCCCACAGGAGCTACAAGGTCTGCACAGAACCTGAGTCCTTAAAGCTGTTGGGTTCTGCCTGTTTTAACAAATAGACTCAACTTTCTGAGGTCTTATTGAGCTGTATGAGACAGACTTTGGTCAGGACGCCTGTTGGTTTAAGCACAGCGGTTCTTTCCTGTTTTAACACCTCTTCGTTAACAGACTGTTTTCAGGGTGGAGACTCAGCAGGAGCTCAGCTCCACCCTTTCTGTGAGTCAGCAGCTACTCATTACTTTATCAGAAACATGCCCATAATGTAGCGTTAGCACAGCGAGAGTGAGGAGAGGACCGGTGTTGTGTTGGAAACACACCTTATCCACACAGCTGCAGGTTGATGAGTTACAGAGCGGAACCGTTCAGCTAGAAAGCTTCAGCTAACAAAGTAATGTGGGAACAATAACGTTCATCTTTCAGAAAGGAACAACTCCTTATAAGCTGGTGTACGCAGAGAATGTCTAATGGAAGAGAACTGCCACTCTCGGTAACTTCCGGTTTCTGAAATGTTGTCTCTGTCCATGTGAGGGCGCTCGCGGGCGAGTCCAGAATGAATGGGGGTCTATGGGGGTTGCACCCTAAAAATCCACTTTTCTCAGGATATAATTTTTTGTCAAGTAATTTGAAAGTTGCATTCAAAAGGGGGGACTAAAAAAATACACTCGGCTGAATATTGCATTTTTGAAGTTCACTTATCTGTTCTAAAAAGCCGTTCAAAAATGGTGATGACTAACAGATTGCGTACGTTCTGCTTTACGGCAAGTTCTGAGTCACTGCAGAGCCCGTCTGGCAATTCAACACGGTCGCTATGTACCCTAGCCCAGAGCTATATATAGATACTTCTTTCCATAGCTCTGCCCTAGCCAACTTACGGTGGCAATAGCGAAAATTAAAACAAAGTTTAGACATAGTTTAAACCAACAGAGCTCAGTTTGAATGCATGGACACGTTCAGTGAGTTTGATTTTCTTAATAAAACAAAGGACTAATAAATAAATTGACTAAATAAGTAACACTTGTTGCATGTAGTATGCAAAATAATAACACAAACTTAAGTAAAGATTCCAAAGGTAGGCCCTTGTTGTTAAACATATATTTATTAATGTCCTAAAATAACCTATTTTACCTAACCTAATCTAACAAACCTAACTAACCCCCTAATCTATCTACTAAACCCCCCCTACTGCCACTGCAATTTACAGTCAAGCTGCAGAATTCAGGCCGTGAAGGAATGGCGGAATAAAAACGATTGTTTAATATTATTGAGCGGGACATTTACTATACTTTTTAAGGTCCTAATACTAAACCATGTATATTGACACGTTGAACACACGAATAAGAGACTCAAATTCCATTTATACCCATGTACTTTCACAATACATATATAACGATCTGAAAACAAAAGTGCCCGCAGGAAGAAATAAGTTACTATACACAAATATTAACTTAAATATTAATAGCGGGAAGGTCCTCCTTAAGATTCTGTTTCATATTCCATTCTGGACATCCACTGCTTTGGCTTCAGCTGCCATCAAGCGGGGTCTCTGGTCGTAATCAGTCGCATGTCCGTCACTGACCAATCAGCATTCATTAGCAGAATGCTAGCGTTTTATGGCCAACAACGACCCAAACTGAAAGAAATTGAAAGGACATAAATACTCATTAATTCGACTTTCGACCTATAATCTATATTGAACTTGCCGAATCTAGAATAAAATATGCGATGTTTCAACGACAAGCAGGTGAAATAAATATATTTAGCCGTTTAGCCCCATAGACCCCCATTCATTCTGGACTCGCCCGCGATCACCCCCAGTGGAATTCTGGTGGGACTGCATACAATGGGGCTTACGGAGAGTGGCGAGGCTCTCCGTAGACGGGCTCTGGTGTACGTCACCTTCATTAGCTAAGCTGTTAGCGTTAGCTGCTGCTAAAGGAACAGCAATAACTCCTTATAAGCTGGTGTACGTCATCTTCATTAGCTAAGCTGTTAGCGTTAGCTGCTGCGAAAGGAACAGCAATAACTCCTTAGTAGCTGGTGTACGTCACCTTCATTAGCTAAGCTGTTAGTGTTAGCTGCTGCTAAATGAGCAGCAATAACTCCTTAGAAGCTGGTGTACGTCACCTTCATTAGCTAAGCTGTTAGCGTTAGCTGCTGCTAAAGGAACAGCAATAACTCCTTAGAAGCTGGTGTACGTCACCTTCATTAGCTAAGCTGTTAGCGTTAGCTGCTGCAAGGCTGTTAGCGTTAGCTGCTGCTAAAGGAACAGCAATAACTCCTTAGAACTCCAGGAACAGAAAGAAGGAGTTTTACACAATATGTTGCATTTAAAGAGTCTTAAAACGGATGTTTTTAAAAGTCCTGGTTCTCTAATGGGTTCTGCTTCCAGGACTGTGATTGGTCAGACAAAGAGTGGCCTTGTCTCTGTCGGGATGTGAAGCTCCGTAGGCACAAGAGGAAAGGATGCTCTCGCTGCCATGGCAACCAGGTATGTCCTGATACTTGATCACAGGTAACTGAGTTACTTGTGGGTCACACCTGAAAATCAGCTGTTCTGTACTGAGTGAGCTGAGCCTCCAGTATCATAAAGACCCGTCTGTCCACAGCCAATCAGAATCTTTCCCTTGACCCGTCTCATCGACACCTCGGCGTGTGTTATTCAATTCAAAATACTTTATTAATCCCAGAGGGGGAAATTACAAAAGTTCCAGTACGACCCATCCAGACAGACAACATAAAAACAGAACAAGGGAGACGGGTGACCGTGGCCATGCAGCTCAGTGATGAGCGCTGCCAGATAGGAGAAAAGATACCACATTAGGTGAAAGGAGGAGAAAAAAATCATATTTCACACTTTACCCATACCAGGATACAGTTTGAGATTGCAAAAAAAACCTCAGCACAAAAAAAGCAAAACATACACACACCATCAAGCATTGGGACCGGTGAGGAGGTGTGTGAACTGCGTATGTTAATCAGTGAGCATGTGAGTGTGTGTGTAAGTAAGTCCATGAAGCACTGTCTCAGAGGCCATTGTCCTTGATAATGCGATGGAAAGTTTATCAGCCAGCCTAAACAGTTTCCACAGGAGTCCTCAGGAAGGGGAGGGAGCACATGGGGCAGAGCGTCTTATTTACATAGCATCCAGGAGAAGCTGCAGCTGGTAGCCAAGGCCAGCACAGGGGAGCCAGATTGAGATAACAAAAATTGTTTGGCTCAGGCAGACTCTTAATTTTTCCGCCTGCCTTGAAGTCTTTGCTGGTGCGTCTTGTTGTGGATTTTTTTTTTTATCAAAGTGGGTAAGAAGACTACTCAAATAATAATAAGAGAAAATCCAGATTTTGTATTTCTTTAAGTTTATTCAAAGGCACATAGCGTTTGAAGTCTCTTGTCTGGGCGCCCAGAACAAAGAGCCAAGAATACCATCACACACATTCATTTATATAGTGGGGGGTCATCTCAAACTCGATCTGAGTCAAACTCTGACTCAGGTGTAACTCTGACTCAGGTGTGTAACTCTGACTCAGGTGTGTAACTCTGACTCAGGTGTAACTCTGACTCAGGTGTAACTCTGACTCAGGTGTAACTCTGACTCAGGTGTGTAACTCTGACTCAGGTGTGTAACTCTGACTCAGGTGTAACTCTGACTCAGGTGTAACTCTGACTCAGGTGTGTAACTCTGACTCAGGTGTAACTCTGACTCAGGTGTAACTCTGACTCAGGGGTGTAACTCTGACTCAGGTGTGTAACTCTGACTCAGGTGTAACTCTGACTCAGGTGTAACTCTGACTCAGGTGTAACTCTGACTCAGGTGTGTAACTCTGACTCAGGTGTAACTCTGACTCAGGTGTGTAACTCTGACTCAGGTGTAACTCTGACTCAGGTGTAACTCTGACTCAGGTGTGTAACTCTGACTCAGGTGTAACTCTGACTCAGGTGTAACTCTGACTCAGGTGTGTAACTCTGACTCAGGTGTAACTCTGACTCAGGGGTGTAACTCTGACTCAGGTGTAACTCTGACTCAGGTGTGTAACTCTGACTCAGGGGTGTAACTCTGACTCAGGTGTAACTCTGACTCAGGTGTAACTCTGACTCAGGTGTGTAACTCTGACTCAGGTGTGTAACTCTGACTCAGGTGTGTAACTCTGACTCAGGTGTAACTCTGACTCAGGTGTGTAACTCTGACTCAGGTGTGTAACTCTGACTCAGGTGTGTAACTCTGACTCAGGTGTAACTCTGACTCAGGGGTGTAACTCTGACTCAGGTGTGTAACTGACTCAGGTGTAACTCTGACTCAGGTGTAACTCTGACTCAGGTGTGTAACTGACTCAGGTGTAACTCTGACTCAGGTGTAACTCTGACTCAGGTGTAACTCTGACTCAGGTAACTGACTCAGGTGTAACTCTGACTCAGGTGTGTAACTCTGACTCAGGTGTAACTCTGACTCAGGTAACTGACTCAGGTGTGTAACTCTGACTCAGGGGTGTAACTCTGACTCAGGTGTAACTCTGACTCAGGTAACTGACTCAGGTGTGTAACTCTGACTCAGGGGTGTAACTCTGACTCAGGTGTAGCTCTGACTCAGGTGTAACTCTGACTCAGGTAACTGACTCAGGTGTAACTCTGACTCAGGTGTGTAACTCTGACTCAGGTGTAACTCTGACTCAGGTAACTGACTCAGGTGTGTAACTCTGACTCAGGGGTGTAACTCTGACTCAGGTGTAACTCTGACTCAGGTAACTGACTCAGGTAACCCTAACCCAACCTGCTTGTTTCCCACAGACCTCAGGGGGCGTCTCCAGGGCCATGAAAAGCCTCGACCCGCTCTACGCCCAGATGGCCCGCGGCCTCGATCCACCAGAGGACAGAAACCTGGACGTGAAGGACGGCAGTCCGCAGCCAGGTGTGTGACATCATCACATGCTTCTGATTACCTGTCAGCCAGGTGTGTGACATCATCACAGGTGTGTGATTACCTCTCGTTGTGTCGGCAGATCGCAGCTGTGCGTCGTGGGCAGGTTCTTACCCGGAGGAGGAAGAGGAGGAGCTGGACGATGAAGAAGGAGATGAAGAGGAAGAGAGGAAGAAGAGAAGGGAGGACATGCTACAGCACCACACATGTCCTACCACTCCTGCCCCCTCCTCCATCTCACCTGCCCCCTCCTCCATCTCACCTGCCCCCTCCTCCATCTCACCTGCCCCCTGCTCCATCTTACCTGCCCCCTGCTCCATCTTACCTGCCCCCTGCTCCATCACTCCTGCCCCCTCCTCCATCTCACCTGCCCCCTCCTCCATCTCACCTGCCCCCTGCTCCATCTCACCTGCCCCCTGCTCCATCTTACCTGCCCCCTGCTCCATCTTACCTGCCCCCTCCTCCATCTCTCCTGCCCCCTCCTCCATCTCACCTGCCCCCTCCTCCATCTCACCTGCCCCCTGCTCCATCTTACCTGCCCCCTGCTCCATCACTCCTGCCCCCTCCTCCATCACTCCTGCCCCCTGCTCCATCACTCCTGCCCCCTCCTCCATCTCACCTGCCCCCTCCTCCATCACTCCTGCCCCCTCCTCCATCACTCCTGCCCCCTCCTCCATCTCACCTGCCCCCTCCTCCATCACTCCTGCCTCCTCCTCCATCACTCCTGCCTCCTCCTCCATCACTCCTGCCCCCTCCTCCATCACTCCTGCCCCCTCCTCCATCTCACCTGCCCCCTCCTCCATCACTCCTGCCCCCTCCTCCATCACTCCTGCCCCCTCCTCCATCTCACCTGCCCCCTCCATCACTCCTGCCCCCTCCTCCATCACTCCTGCTCCCTCCTCCATCACTCCTGCCCCCTCCTCCATCTCACCTGCCCCCTCCTCCATCCCTCCTGCCCCCTCCTCCGTCTCACCTGCCCCCTCCTCCATCTTACCTGCCCCCTCCTCCATCTTACCTGCCCCCTCCTCCATCTTACCTTCCTCCTCCATCTCACCTGCCCCCTCCTCCATCCCTCCTGCCCCCTCCTCCGTCTCACCTGCCCCCTCCTCCATCTTACCTGCCCCCTCCTCCATCTTACCTGCCCCCTCCTCCATCTTACCTTCCTCCTCCATCTCACCTGCCCCCTCCTCCATCTTACCTTCCTCCTTCATCTCACCTGCCCCCTCCTCCATCCCTCCTGCCCCCTCCTCCATTTCACCTGCCCCCTCCTCCATCTCACCTGCCCCCTCCTCCATCCCTCCTGCCCCCTCCTCCATCTCACCTGCCCCCTCCTTCATCTTACCTTCCTCCTCCATCTCACCTGCCCCCTCCTCCATCTTACCTTCCTCCTCCATCTCACCTGCCCCCTCCTCCATCCCTCCTGCCCCCTCCTCCATCTTACCTTCCTCCTCCATCTCACCTGCCCCCTCCTCCATCCCTCCTGCCCCCTCCTCCTCCATCTCACCTGCCCCCTCCTTCATCTTACCTTCCTCCTCCACCTCACCTGCCCCCTCCCCCATCTCACCTGCCCCCTCCTGCTCCTCCCCGGCTCCTCCTCGGCCCAGTCCGCCCCTGGACGTCCCCGTCCGTGCTAAAAACATTTCTCTGACAGCGACTGGAGAGAAAGTAATCCTCTGGACCAGGTACACCTCACACATATGTACAGTTCTGGTTCTGTGGTGGTTCTTCAACATGTTTGGACCTCCCTCCCAATTTTATTTATATAGCACTAAACTAAAACAAATGTTATCTCGGGGAACTTCAAAGATACAGTTGTAGCGTTACTTGATCAAATATAAGGATTTACCAGAAGTTCTCACTGTCTTAATAAACCTTAATTAACCTCGGATGTAGGGCACCACCTTCAAAGAAGGGAAAACACAGAATCTTACGATTCTGGGCGATTCTGGACGGGCCCGGAACACCTCACCAGGGAGGCGTCCAGGAGGCATCCTAACCAGATGCCCGAGCCACCTCATCTGACTCAGAGGAGCAGCGGTTCTACTCTGAGCCCCTCCCGGATGACCGAGCTTCTCACCCTATCTCAAAGGGAGAGCCCATACACCCTGCGGAGGAAACTCATTTCGTCCGCTTGTATCCTCGATCTCATTCTTTCGGTCACTACCCACAGCTCGTGCCCATAGGTGAGGGTAGGATCTCGTTCTTTCGGTCCCTACCCACAGCTCGTGACCACAGGTGAGGGTAGGATCTCGTTCTTTCGGTCCCCACCCACAGCTCGTGACCACAGGTGAGGGTAGGATCTCGTTCTTTCGGTCCCTACCCACAGCTCGTGACCATAGGTGAGGGTAGGATCTCGTTCTTTCGGTCCCTACCCACAGCTCGTGACCATAGGTGAGGGTAGGATCTCGTTCCTTCGGTCACTACCCACAGCTCGTGACCACAGATGAGGGTAGGATCTCGTTCTTTCGGTCACTGCCCACAGCTCGTGACCATAGGTGAGGGTAGGATCTCGTTCTTTCGGTCCCTACCCACAGCTCGTGACCATAGGTGAGGGTAGGATCTCGTTCTTTCGGTCCCTACCCACAGCTCGTGACCATAGGTGAGGGTAGGATCTCGTTCTTTCGGTCCCTACCCACAGCTCGTGCTCCACCCCTGGGCCTGGCCCCACCCCTGGGCCTGGCTCCACCCCTGGGCCTGTCCCCACCCCTGGGCCTGGCTCCACCCCTTGGCCTGGCTCCACCTCTGGGCCTGGCTCCAGGGGCAGGCCCCGGTGACGCGCTTCCGGGCAAAGGAACGTGTTGTCCAATTGTATTTATCATCATAGGGGGTTTTCTGAGCTGTTCTTTGTCTGGTCCCTCATCTAGGATCTGTTTGCCTTGGGTGACCCTACCAGGGGCTTAAAGCCCCGGGCAACATAGCTCCCAGACTCATTGGGGCACGCAAACCCCCCCACCATGGTAAGGTGACAGCTCATGGGGGAGCTATATAGATATATGAACTATTTATTAAAACGATATGACCAAAGACATGAACCTTAAAACAAACAGGAAATTTGTTGAATATGGGTGATAATATACAACACTTAGTGAATGGAAAATAAAATATGGGGAATGGAGAGATACCGGATTTACTCAAATAGTTTAGGTTGGCTTACTGTTTGAAGCTAAAGACTGACATCTTGGATTCATTTATCATTCTAATAGTGAAAGTCTGGAGACACCCATCTAACCGTCTGTAAGATGAAAAACAAGTTGACCTTACTTGGGTTAGGGTTAACCCTTACTTGGGTTAAGTAAGGGTTAACCCTACCCCTCGGAACACAGCAGGTGTTAGCCACGCGGGGTCCGAGGGGATTTCTCTTGGTTCCGCTCTCAGGGCCTTCCTTGGTTGTGGATGACTTCAGCGGACTTTGCAGTTGCCTGGACGGTCGCTTCTTTCCACCGGGAAATGGGAACTGGCTGGTATCGAGGTCTTCACCGTACAGAATGATAAAGCAAGTGTCAGAGTTGGTTGGTTGCTGACCCACAATGAATAATATAGAATATGTGGAGCTGTCTTGGCTGACATGCCTCTTAAATCTCACGTGGAGGTCTGGGATAACGCCTGTGGAGTGGCTGATTGGGGTGGTGGTTGCCATTTGTAAGGAAGTGGACCAGAGAGTGTGTTCCGACTACAGGGGGATTAGCTACTCAGCCTCCCCGGGAAGGTTTACTCCAGGGTGTTGGAGAGTTGGACCAGATCTTTACCCTCACAGTTACTGAGTGATCATGGGAGTTTGACCAACCAGTCTACATGTGTTTGTGGACTTTACGACCGTGTTTATGACCACGCAAAACATTTGAACATCTTCAACTTTACATTGCATCAGATGGTGTTGACTCCGCCTCTTCATGGTTGTCTTTTTTCTTTCAGAGAGGCTGATCGTGTCATCCTGACCATGTGTCAGCAGGAAGGAGCCAATCAGAACACTTTTCAGGCCATCTCCAGTCTGCTCAGCAACAAGACTCCCAATGAGGTGATTTGTTATTCATTCCCTTGTTGACCTATGATTGGTCCAGTGGTGACACGTCTGTGTGAACCTTCCCTCGTGTCTCCAGGTATCTCGCAGATTTCGGGATTTGATGCGATTGTTTCGGACGGCAGCTCGTCAAACCAGCTCAGAGGACGAGGCTCCGCCCACTGAGCCAGGAGCAGCCAATGAGACAGAAGACTGACGCAGCCAATCAGAAGAGCAGCAAGAAAAAAAGATTGATGTTTATGAAGGTGTTATTGTTAAAATATTTGTAAGAAAAGAATGTAAATAAGAACTTTGAGATTATTTAAAGTTTTTGTAAAGATGTGACAATAAATCTGTTTTTTACCATTCAGTCTCCTGTCTTAGATCAGTCCACTAAAGACATAAAGAGCCTTCAGTTATCAGGGCCCTCTCTGTGGAACCAGCTGCCAGTTTGGGAGGCAGAGCCTTCAGTTATCAGGCCCGTCTCTGTGGAACCAGCTGCCAGTTTGGGAGGCAGAGCCTTCAGTTATCAGGCCCCTCTCTGTGGAACCAGCTGCCAGTTTGGGAGGCAGAGCCTTCAGTTATCAGGCCCCTCTCTGTGGAACCAGCTGCCAGTTTGGGAGGCAGAGCCTTCAGTTATCAGGCCCGTCTCTGTGGAACCAGCTGCCAGTTTGGGAGGCAGAGCCTTCAGTTATCAGGCCCCTCTCTGAGGAACCAGCTGCCAGTTTGGGAGGCAGAGCCTTCAGTTATCAGGCCCTTCTCTGTGGAACCAGCTGCCAGTTTGGGAGGCAGAGCCTTCAGTTATCAGGCCCCTCTCTGTGGAACCAGCTGCCAGTTTGGGAGGCAGAGCCTTCAGTTATCAGGCCCCTCTCTGGGGAACCAGCTGCCAGTTTGGGAGGCAGAGCCTTCAGTTATCAGGCCCCTCTCTGTGGAACCAGCTGCCAGTTTGGGAGGCAGAGCCTTCAGTTATCAGGCCCCTCTCTGTGGAACCAGCTGCCAGTTTGGGAGGCAGAGCCTTCAGTTATCAGGCCCCTCTCTGTGGAACCAGCTGCCAGTTTGGGAGGCAGAGCCTTCAGTTATCAGGTTCATATTTAAGCTGTTTCAGTCAGTTCTGGAACATTTCTATTGTTTGTTTGCTTATTCAATGCTGATAAGCCCTTTAGTGATCAACTGTTGGAGACTCTGTCACAGAGCGCGCTCAGTGTACATCTGTGATTCATTAACTTTGGGCAGATTTTTCTCTGTATTGATAAAGGTGAGACAGAATCAGGATCCAGAGAATAGACTGATGTCACATGACTTAAACTCATGAATCTGATTATTTCTGGCTCAAACTGACTCGTGAGGACATGAAGTTTAAGGTTTAGCTCTGATCCTCCGTCTGGAGGAGAAAGAGGAAATTAGATCACATCTTCAGATCAAACCGCTTCTATCCAACAGTTTGAGCTGTTTCTGTTCCTCTGGGATCTGAGCTGAACAAACTGCAGAGGTCAAAGGTTGCTGATATGTAGTGGCAGTGAACCTGAGGTCGTTTACAGACTAAATCAGCCAATCAGAGGAGAGGACGCTCTGGCCTCCTGACTTGGCCTCCTCCTCTTCTTCTTCTTGTGTCCTGCGGCCTGACGATGCACACCAAAGCGAACTCCTGGTGAGACCTCGTCCTTTATTCTAATCTTCATCTTCTCCTCAGATCAGATTCTGTTTCTACTCGCTGACTTTCTCAGCTCACAGATTGTTTTAACCTTTAAAATAAGATTATTTCGGCTGCTAACGGTCCACGCTCTTTCAGTTCAAGGGTTTTAGGATTCAGGATATAATAAAACTCATCAGGTCCTCACCAGGTTTTAAGATGAGGAGTAGTAGCCAAATGTGATTTTATTTGGATTTACTGATGATTTTTTATTTGCTTAATTGATTTATTTTCTGTGAGGTTCCGGCCAGCAGCACAACAATAGGTCCCTCAGATATAACCCCTAACCCAGGGGTTCCCAAACTTTTCCATGCCAAGGCCCCCCAAACAGTATCAGCTTCTGGCCCCCCAAACAGTATCAGCTTCTGGCCCCCTTTGCAAACCACAGACGATGCTACAAAATATGTAAAGAAACATCAACTTTTAGAAGGTATTTTCTCTCTTTTCCTCGCGGACAGCAGCTCGCTGTGTGAATGCAGCTGGACTAAATGCTCTTCTTTACGTCTGAAGAAGTCTGCCGGATGTTTTTGTATCGAGTGACGCTGAAGTTTCGAAGGTTTTGAACACTCGTTTGAGGGTCTCCAGACAGAGGACGCATTTTTCTGTTCGACTGTAAAGCCAAACTTAATGTATGCTGCCTCATACTTTCTGATTTTAGTTGGCCAGTTCTTAGGTTTTTTTTGCAGCAGTGTCCTCCACAGCAGGGCTGTTGGTCTGTTCCTTCGGTCTCTTCCAAGTCAAAAATCTGTCCATTTTGGCTAAACTAGCTACACGCTAGCTTGAGGAGCAGAGCAGCTTGAGAACAGGCGCAAACCGCCAGGTCTACCATGTATTGACTGGCAGCCAATCATAAAGACAACATTTCGATATGACATATTATAAATTTTATTTTAAAAATACTGATTAAAAAAATGTGACTATTTTTTTATAATGTGTAAAAAAAATTATTTTCTATTTTTTTATTATCTTCCCTCCAATTTTCTGAGGCCCCCCTAGCGCCCCCTGGCGGCCCCCACTTTGAAAACCACTGTCCTAACCCGTAAAGACACTGTTGAGGCCTGACATTTGTTCACTGTGGACACAAACTGCAGAGCTCCTGTTACTAAGACTCAGCTGCCTTGATCGCCTCAGTTTTTCTTGAACACTCATACAACCGATGTGCTCGGCTGAGGCAGACCTTTCCTCTCGCTTAATTCTTTGCGAAAGGTCATCCAAGCTGCCATCTTGCCCAGACTGGATCACAGCAGTTATCTTTATTCAGCCAGCAGCAGCTGACATAACATGTTTTTATCAGGTACAAATAGATTTATCACCTGGTTTCTTTAAGGGATTAAATGTTCGGGCCCCTGCTTTTTACGTGACCTTTAACACCCCCCATCCCGAGTGGGACCCTTCTTATGTTACCTCAGTCATTGCTTGCCATCAAAAGGTGATTATGCCTTTGAAATTGAACCCCAGGTGTGGAACAAGATGAGCTTCAGAGCGTCAGTTTCAGCTCACTTCTGTTTAGTCGGGTCTGAAACAGGAAACATTTTTCACATGTAGCTTAGCTGGTTGATTGAGCGCCATGCTGAGGTTCTGTTGCAGTCCGGCTCGGCCCATGTGGCCTGTTGGTTCATGTCACATCTTTCACAACAAAATAAAGGCCACAAATCCCCAAACCACCTTAAATCTAATGAATTCTAAAGTGTTCTATGAACAAAAGTGTTGTTTTTAAACAGAGGAGTCTTTGGAGAGTCTGAGCTGACCTTCATTCAGAACAGATGAGTGATTTCCACTGCTGGCTCTTCAGTGAGTCTGAGAAGTATTTCATGTGTGTTCAACCTGTGTTTTCGGTGTCAGCTGCTGCTCCTTTGAGGACTGTAAACTGACCACCGAGTGGTTGCTCAATCAGACGAGTCACCGTCCAAAGGTGGCAGTGATATGTGGATCCGGACTGGGTCTGATGGCTGATGGAGCCGCCAACAAACAGACCTTCAAGTACCAGGACATCCCTCACTTCCCTGTTAGCACAGGTGAGTGGACTCCACTCTCAGAAGATGAATGGATGGATGGGTGGATGGATGGGTGGATTTATTTATTTATTTATTAATGTTATGATGTATAGATAGATGGATGAAAGTAAGGAAGTA
This sequence comes from Odontesthes bonariensis, assembly GCF_027942865.1. NCBI lineage: Eukaryota > Metazoa > Chordata > Actinopteri > Atheriniformes > Atherinopsidae > Odontesthes > Odontesthes bonariensis. The sequence continues at coordinate 42,195,748 of NC_134510.1, forward strand.
GAGTTCCCTCCATTTTCCTCTTGTGGATGTTTTTTGAGCAAACATAAAACCATTTGTGCTCCCTTGCACAAATGGTTTTATGTTTATATTTCCTGGTTATGGTTAGAATTAATGCAGCATTAATTTCCCCAATTTAAATGCCAAACAGGCCAGTCAACAGCTTGCTGTTAATGCTAACTAATGTTCTCTGAAGAGCCTTTCCTTTAACCTTATTGCAGAGCAGAACAACATCTTTAACCATGGTAACCAAACACAAAATAAAACAATCAGATGTCTCTCCGTTTTCCAGTCCCGGGTCATGAAGGCTGTCTGGTGTTCGGGACAATAGAGGACACTCCCTGTGTCTTCATGAAAGGCCATTTCCACCTGTACGAAGGATATTCCCTCTGTCAGGTGAGTCATCATCACTCGTTCCTGCTCAGCATCTTTTACCCATAATGCAGGGAGACACGATGCAGACCTGTGACAGCAACATCACAAGAAGAGCTGACAGATGTGTCATTAAGTCAAGGATAGTGGTTAAGACCGATTAACCCATTAGTAACTCAGGGTTACCCGTCTACTGTCTACCAGAGTCAGTGAGTCACAGCTGACAGTCGAACCCCCGCAGCAGCAACCAATCAGAGTGGCCAGTCCTCCTATCGTAGCACTTACCCTGTACTTCCATCTCTACCCTGCACCCCCCGTCACCTCAGAGTCTGACTGGTTGTTTCCTTTTACGTAGCTTATTGTTAGCTTTGATGTTATATCCTCATTGGTAAGTCGCTTTGGATAAAAGCGTCTGCTAAATGCATAAACATTAACATAAACATATTATACACATAAACATTAACATTAACATAAACATATTATACACATAAACATAAACATATTATACACATAAACATTAACATTAAGATAAACATAAACATATTATACACATAAACATTAACATTAAGATAAACATAAACATATTATACACATAAACATTAACATAAACATAAACATATTATACACATAAACATTAACATTAACATAAACATATTATACACATTAACATAAACATATTATACACATAAACATATTATACACATAAACATAAACATTAAGATAAACATAAACATATTATACACATAAACATTAACATTAACATAAACATATTATACACATTAACATAAACATATTATACACATAAACATAAACATTAAGATAAACATAAACATATTATACACATAAACATTAACATTAACATAAACATATTATACACATTAACATTAACATTAACATAAACATATTATACACATTAACATAAACATATTATACACATAAACATAAACATTAAGATAAACATAAACATATTATACACATAAACATTAACATAAACATAAACATATTATACACATAAACATAAACATATTATACACATAAACATAAACATTAAGATAAACATAAACATATTATAAACATAAACATTAAGATAAACATAAACATATTATACACATTAACATAAACATATTATACACATAAACATAAACATTAAGATAAACATAAACATATTATACACATAAACATAAACATAAACATAAACCTTCCCAGCACCTACAATGCAGCGTTGTCTCTCCTCATCAGGCAGTTTCACAACCATTCACACCTTGGATCCTGTGTCCAAAACTTGCCCGTTTACACAATACATCGGTGATAATGACTCTAACAACGTGCACATTGGTCCGAGGGTTCAGTGACATGTGACTTTAACAACCCTCTCTGTCTATAAGTTGATACTCCCCATCGTCCCGTTCAGAACACAAGAAACCTTTCTGATGAGAGGTGAAACCCGATCTAAAAAGAAGTCCAGTTGACTTTATTCAAGCTATTATGAGTACCATGAACTGGTTGACTGAGAATCTTCACCAACCTCTTGCTTTATCTATTGAATCTGATTTCTTAGAGCACTGGTTACCATAGTGAGCAGGAATCTCCATGTCATGATAACTAGTCTGGGGGAATGTCCTCTACATAGACGGGTGTTAATGGCAGTGGTCTGTCGACCTGTCTCAGGTGACCTTCCCTGTGAGGATCTTTAAGCTGATGGGGGTGGAATCTCTACTGGTGACGAATGCCTCCGGCGGAATCTGCCAAGACTTTAAAGTTGGTGACATCATGATCATTAAAGACCATATCAACCTGCCGGGATTCGCCGGACAACACCCGCTGTGCGGACCCAATGACGAGCGGTGAGCCTGGGGCACAGAAACGCATCATTTCTCTTTGTTTTAAATACATTTCTGTCTTTTTGACCCACTGTCCTGTCCTGTCCTGGTTCGTCTTGTCTCGTCTCGCCCTGTCCTGGCTGTAGGTTTGGGATCAGGTTCCCCTGCATGTCGGATGCCTACAGTAAGGTTCTGAGGGGCCTGGCGTTGGATGCTGGCACTGAGCTCGGATGCAGCGATTTCATCAAAGAGGGTGTTTACTGTATGGTGAGCGGACCCAACTTTGAGACCATCGCTGAGGCCCGAATGCTGCTGATCCTGGGCTGTGACTCTGTGGGTAAGACGAGAGGACAGATGGGACCAGTGGTATATTTAGTGATTAGTAACCAAAGGCAAACATTGAGCTGGTTAATGTCTCTTAATGAGCCTCATTAGTGAGTTGGCATTGATTGGCTCTCAACCTGACAATCATTGATGTGACCTCAGAGATCAGGTTCTAATGGACTGTATTAAACATAATGTTACAGCAGTGGCTTCTGGGATTTGAAGTGTGGAGATTTGTAATGTTTAATACTGTCAGGATGTAAGGGAATCTAATAATTTAGATTTCTGTCAGGATTTAAATTCCTCAAGATCTTTCTGAGTTCCTGGAAGAGTTTCTACAGACATTTAAAAGGTTCTTTGGGGAAACTGAAGGAATGATAGATGGTGCTGGAAAGAGGAAAGTTCTTCAGTTACTGGTACTGGAGTATAAACATGAGACTTCCACACAACATCATTAAAAACATAGTCAATGCATTAGAATTAAATATTTATTAAATTACCACATCAGATTTTACTTCAATTCAGTTTTATCTATATAATGCCAAACCACACCAAATTTCATCTCAAGGCACTTTAAATATGTAGTCCAATTCAAGCCAATTAGAGTCCACCTCATTGTAATCATAATTCAATCAAATCCAATTAATTAAATAAAAAATGAGTCAAATTCATACATACAGAGCCAATTAAAAAACAATTTCCTAGCTAAGTAAACAAACAAATTGCAATGGAACGTCTGTTAGAGCCAATGTCCCGTCCTATCCTTCTGAGGCTCGGACAGAGGTTCACCTTACAGCAGAACAATGACCACCAACATACTGTTAAAGCGTCACTTAAGTGGTGTAAGGCCACATTTTTTCATTTGTGTTGGAATGTTCTGGTCAAAGTCCAGACCTCAATCTGACTGTGTGTCGCTAATATGACATTAAGATTGGTGAGGAACAGCAGAACCCGTTCAGTTTTTCAGGAACTGGGTCGGTTCTGTCTTAACTGATGTGCTAAACTTTCAGAGAGAAACACCAACAGAGTGATTGCTGTAAAAATCCAATTAAAGCCAATAAAATCCAATTAATTGTAATCCAATCATAATCCAATTAATTAAATTCCAAATTAGTCCAATTCCTGCATAAAAAAAACAATAAAAAAGTTTCCTAGCTAAGGAAACCAACAGATGGCTCTGAAACTTCCCTCTGATCCAAGGAAGAAACCTCCATCAGAACCAGAACCAGGAAGGAACCTCCATCAGAACCAGGACCAGGAACAAACCTCCATCAGAACCAGAACCAGGAAGGAACCTCCACCAGAACCAGGAAGAAACCTCCATCAGAACCAGAACCAGAACCAGGAAGGAACCTCCACCAGAACCAGGAAGAAACCTCCATCAGAACCAGAACCAGGAAGAAACCTCCATTAGAACCAGAACCAGGAAGGAACCTCCATCAGAACCAGGAAGAAACCTCCATCAGAACCAGGAAGAAACCTCCATCAGAACCAGAACCAGGAAGGAACCTCCATCAGAACCAGGAACCATCTGCCTAGACCAGCTGGGGGCTGAGAGGACAGGAAAGAGGGGACAACAAGCAGCGTAACACCAGGCCAGGGATAAAACACATACAATTCATTTTAATTTCAGCCTATAAGGAAATTAAAAAAGGAATAAATTCTGATGGCGTGAGTACTTGTTCAGGTCAATGTCTGGGTCTCCAGCAGCAGATCAAGGGTAACACATCTGTCTCAGCTGGAACCAGAATGCCGGTAAATATGTCCGTTCAGTTATGAAAAGCTGGTTTATGAAGAGAGCTGAACTAATTGCTGTGAATGTGATTAGGATGATTGATGAGGTCATAGGAGCAGGTTTAAGACCTGCTTTATTCGTGTTTTAAAGGTTAATGTGACATTATTCATTAAAGGATGTTCCTGTTAAAGACTTGAATGTTCAGTGGATCTAAACTCTCTTTGTGGTCTTCAGGTATGAGCATGGTTCCCGAGGTGACCGTGGCCAAACACTGTGGGCTAAGAGTTCTGGGTCTGTCCCTCGTCACCAACATGGTCAGTGGTTGAAATGTCTGCTGCAGTGGTGTTACTGTGTGGTGTTACAGTGTTCTGTTACAGTGTGGTGTTACAGTGTGGTGTTACTGTGTGGTGTTACTGTGTGGTGTTACAGTGTTCTGTTACAGTGTGGTGTTACAGTGTGGTGGTGCAGTGTGGTGGTACAGTGTGGTGTTACTGTGTTCTGTTACAGTGTGGTGGTACAGTGTGGTGTTACTGTGTTCTGTTACAGTGTGGTGTTACAGTGTTCTGTTACAGTGTTCTGTTACAGTGTGGTGGTGCAGTGTGGTGGTACAGTGTGGTGTTACTGTGTTCTGTTACAGTGTGGTGTTACTGTGTGGTGTTACTGTGTTCTGTTACAGTGTTCTGTTACAGTGTGGTGTTACAGTGTTCTGTTACAGTGTGGTGGTGCAGTGTGGTGGTACAGTGTGGTGTTACTGTGTTCTGTTACAGTGTGGTGTTACAGTGTTACAGTGTGGTGTTACAGTGTGGTGTTACTGTGTTACAGTGTGGTTTTACTGTGTGGTGTTACTGTGTGGTGTTACAGTGTGGGGTTACTGTATGGGGTTACAGTGTGGGGTTACAGTGTGGTGTTACAGTGATTAATGAATTCTGGAATTTCCCCTCGGGGATTAATAAAGTATAATTGATTGATTGATTGATTAGTCACAATGTGTGAGGTTATGTCTTTGTGTCGCACCACAGGTGAGTTTGGACTACAGACGGGAGGATAAGGTGAACCACGACGAGGTTCTGGAAATCAGCAAGATGAGGGCAGAGGTTCTGCAGAAACTTGTCAGCACGTTGATCACCCGCTGCCAGCAGCTGAGCATCAACACTCACTGACTCACAAAGGTTGCAAAATGCTGCTGAAACTTCCAATTCACAATAAAACTGAAGAGTTTGAAGTCAGTGTCTCGTTTTTTTTTATTTCACTGAACTATCACACTAATATTCTCTACAGCATGTCATTAAAGTATTTTCCTGTCGTTTTTGTATTCTGCCAGGACATAGGAAATGTCAGAAACGGGGTAAGGTGGAGAATAGTTTATTTATAATAAGGAGTAAGGTGGTTCTCAGGAGATTCTGGTCCGGTGTGTCCATATAATGAGAATATGGTCAGTTGAGTCCAAGGAGAATTCGTAATGAGGTTTAGACAGAGAGGCTTTACTGTTTTCCAGGAGGTGTACGGTCTCCTCGCAGCTGCTGCTTGTTAGCCCGATTCTTTCATTGGAAGCCCAAGAACAAGCTGGAGAAGTCTTAAGTTAAACAAAGTATTGGTGGTCACAGGTGTCAGAGCTGGACTTGGAGAGACAGAGTTCTCGCATGAAATCCGTCCGACCAAGCCCCGATATCCGGAAACATTTCATATTTATGTTCACCTTTATCTCAGAGGTTGTACCTACACTCGACAACGTATCACTGAACATTTACTAGTGATATGAGAAGGCCATCCACCATCTTCATCATGTTCTTAGGATGTGATAAACGATGTGTGTGTGTGAGTGTTGTTTCAGGCGTGTGTCTACTGTACCAGACCTATCTGTCCTAATAGATGTATATATTTTTTTATTTTTAAACTGTTTTTTAAATTCTTAGATTGTTTAAAAGTAAAGTGTTTATTATTGTATAAACATTTTTATTGCTTTATTATGTCTGCTACTGGATGCTTGAATTTCCTTCGGGATCAATAAAGTATCTATCTATCTAGAGACGCTTTATCTGACCCAGTTATTTTATCCCGCTACGTCATCTTAAAGTCTTGGACATACATTGTGTTTGTATGGAAATATGCCAGAAACGAGACAGGAGACTAAAGATACGCACTCCACGGCTAAGCTAGCCTACAGCCTAGCTCGTGCTCCACCAACGGTCATGCAGCTGATTTTCAAGCCGCCATCGACCAATTAAAAAACAGAACCTGGAGTCATTTTCAAACTTTCAGAAAGAGTTTGGCTGCTGTTTCAGCTCTACAGCGGACGGTTGATGTTCACTTAAAAAAGATTCAGGATGTGGAGGATCCCTAACCGACACCTGTGGCCGGCTCGCGGGGACAGGTGAGGCCGTAACGGGAGTACCTAAACACAGAAACGGACCGGAACGGACCCAGATTTAGCCAGATACACATTAAGAACTCTTGTAGAAGTCATCTGTGATATCCAATGATTATAACAACAAATTATTCCATAAAATATGAAAAGTTGTTCAAAACGTTACCTTGGTTAGGGTAACTTTTACATCAGCAATACCACAATAGTAAAAAACAGGCAATTTACAAACCCTTTGCGGGTTATTTACAGTGGTGCTGAAAGTGTTTTTTAGACCTGCCTGCCTGCTCCCCGGTTCCTTCACTGGATCACCAGCATTTCCGTCTGTTGTGGTATTCTGCATGTATTCGTAATAAACAAGTCTTTCGAGTACAAAGCTGATTGTACTCGAAAGACTTGGGTTAGGGTTACCATTTAGGGAAAATCTCCGGGGGGGCATGCCCCCGGACCCCCCTACCTGGGATGGGATGGCAGATTTGTGCTTACCATTACTGTCATACCACCAGCCGTCACTGCTGTGCACTCATGTTACATGGATATTATTTTGACTGAGGTATTCTGCTTTTTTCAAACAGTAAATTTCTATATATAAAATCATAACAGGCTGCTCTGTTCTTTTGTGTTGTTGTTAACCCTAGTGCGTATGGCCTGTGCCCACATTTTATTTTATTTTTTCAGTCACATCCGGGGATAGTGGGGGTCTCCAGTCTCTGGCACCGTTATTTTGGGTTAGGATTATAAGAATTTAGAAATTCTGTCGCCTTCGGCGACAGAATTTTGTTGCACAGTCCGTCTCTGGCCCGAATCATGGGTCCCTTCACCCCCAGCGTCCAACAAAAAAGGAAAATGAAACTAAAGAACCAAATAAATATTATGAAAATCATATGGGTCTCAAAAGTGCTCCAAAATAGAAATGTCAGACTCTTATATCTCCCTTTTTATGTTCCCTGTGGGTTTGAGGTTAAAGACCTGTTTAGATTAGAGTTAATTGTGGTTAGGGTTAAATTTAGGGTCAGATTGGATGTATATAGGATTGTAATCTGGTTAGGGTTAGGTTTAAATAAAAATAGGGCTTGTAGAGCAACACGGTTGGGTTTAGGGCTTAGTTTTGGGATTAGGGCTAGTTCCCCGAGTGGTTAGGGTTAGGGTTTGTGACTCGGTAGGGCTTATAGGTCCAATTTAATTAGGGTTAAAGGGGTTAGGGTTAGGGCTCGTCCCCCGAATGGTTAGGGTTAGGGTTTTGGGACTAGATGAGGCTTATAGTCAGTGTGGTTAGGGTTGAAGGGGTTAGGGTTAGGGTATATTCCCCGAGTGGTTAGGGTTAGGGTTTAAGAATGGGTAAGGCTTATAGTCCGGTGTGGTTAGGGTTGAGGGGGTTAGGGTTAGGGTATATTCCCCGAGTGGTTAGGGTTAGGGTAAGGATATAGGATGAAAACCAGAAAATGGATTTGCTCACTCGAAATAACTCAAAAAGTATAAGTGGTAGGGAGACCAAACTTGGCACAGAGAGACTGTGGGAGGGTACCTACATGCCCACCGAGTTTGGTGGGTTTGGCTTATTCCTATGACGTAGCTGTCATTGACTCCCATTATATGAAAAATTTGCTCACTCGGGTTAGGGTTAGGGTTAGGGTTAGGATAAGGGGCTAAAACCCCGGAGGGTTAGGGGTTAGGGTTAGGGTTAGGGTTAGGGTTAGGGAATAGGGGTATTAGCCACGATTAGTCAAAAAAGGATTAGTTATTTTGATTTATCTCTTGATAGGAAGGTCGTAGCGACTCGAAAGTATGCTCCGCCCCCACTAATTCGTAGGCGGGCTTTCCAACGGTAGCACCCGTTTGTCTGTGGGACCTTCCGTTGCGGAGATACGTCACTTCCTTGGGGTGAAAATGTCTGTATCTCGGGAACCGTAAGTCGTAGAGACATGGGGACAAGTCAGGCGTGTTCACAAGGGTCGAATTATGTCTGACGGAAGTCATCTCCGAGTCTCTACGACCTTTCGTTCCCGAGATAATCGGCAAAAACCGTTTCGCCATTGAAATGAGTGGAACTCGATTTTCTCGAAAAGTTCCTAAGTCCCACAGCCAAAAAGGACCCTGGGGAAAGTTGTTAGGAGCACGTTTCAGGCCATTTGGAGTCAATTGGTACCTATTTTGGACGCATGATTTTTGACAAAATACTTGGTAAATTTCCCAAATTTTTTACCAAGTCCCACAGTGAAAAACCCTAGTTCCAGGTAAGTGTTACGTACACAAGCACTCCCCTATGCCCGGTTAGGGTTAGGCATTGTTAGGGTTAGGCATTGTTAGGGTTAGGGTTAGGGTAAGGGTTAGGGTAAGGGTTAGGGTTGGGGTTAGGGTTAGGGTAAGGGGCTAAAACCCCGGGTTAGGGTAAGGGTTAGGGTTGGGGTTGGGGTTAGGGTTGGGTTAGGGTTAGGGTTAGGGTTAGGGTTAGGGTTAGGGTTAGGGGGGTTAGGGTTAGGGTTAGGGTTAGGGGTTAGGGTTAGGGTAGGGTTAGGGTTAGGGTAAGGGTTAGGTTTAAGTAATCTATCTCGATAGTTCCCCCCGTGGCATCCGACGATAACCACGGTTTGGTGTAGAGAACTAAAGGCAAGGCACGGGCCGGCGCTTGTCACTCAGACAACCTCTCCTCGCTTTGCATTACACTTTTTGGGTCGAAACGGTTGTCCAATTTGCTACATCAATACAGAACTGAGTAGTTTTGAGGCTGTAAGACTAAATTATTGGCAAGCGAGAATTGTTGTGGGTAAGGTTGGGAGTACAAGGAAATGTGACTACATTTTCAACTTGCACCTTGCCTGATTAGGCAAAACCTTGGCCTCATACCCTTCACAACATCCCAATGGGGAAGTGGGAAGGGGGAGAGGGGGAAATTAGATGAGGGAAATGGAGTGAGCTAGTTATTTGTGGAACCATTCCTCCTGAGAACACCGGGGCAACAGAGATCAACTCTTCGCGGCAGCCGAGCTGACCACGGCGGGATATTTCACGGTGTTACAGGGGTTAGGTCTAGGTAAGAGTCATCTAACTATTGTTGGAACCAATACTCCTGCAAACACCGGGGCAACAGAGATCAACTCTTCGTGGCAGCCGAGCTGACCACGGCGGGATGTTTTACGGTGTTTCAGGGGTTAGGTCTAGGTATGAGTCATCTATTGATTTGTGGAGCCATCCCTTCTGAAAACACCGGGGCAACAGAGATAAACTCTTCGCGGCAGCCGAGCTGACCACGGCGGGATATTTCACGGTGTTTCAGGGGTTAGGTCTGGGTAGGAGTCATCTAATGATTTGTGTAGTCATTCCTCCTGAAAACACCGGGGCAACAGAGATTAACTCTTCGCGGCAGCCAAGCTGACCACGGCAGGATATTTCGCGGTGTTTCAGGGGTTAAGTCTAGGTCTGAGTCATTTACTTCTGACGTTGTCCGTGATTTGGTGTGGGGAATCAAAGGTAAAGTAAGGGTTGGTGCTTGTTACCAGGACAGCCTAACTTTATTTCTATTTATTTTTCCAGTTGAAATGTTTGGCCGATACGGATGAGTTGTTTTGGGTTCTAGAATTGAAATTTTGGTGTTAGGAAGAATAATAATAATAGGAAGAGTGAGAATCGTTTTAAAGTAAGGTTAGGAGTACAAGGAATTGTGACTACATTTTCAACTTGTACTTATGACTATTTAGGCAAAATCTCAGCCTCCCACCCTTCATAACTGCTACAACAGGGAAGGGGGAGAGGGGAAATAGTGGTGAACTAATGACTGATGGAGAGGCCTCGCCTAGAAACACCGGGGCAACAGAGATAAACTCTTCGCGGCAGCCGAGCTGACCACGGCGGAATACTTCACGGTGCTTCAGGGGGGGTTTTCTATTTTTGACTAGACTATCGTTTTTATGAAAAAAAAGAAAAATAAGAGGAATCGGAGAGGTCAAGGTAGGTGTCAGTCTGGTTTTGGAGAGTCCTCTATGATTTGAGATAGATCTCATGTTAAAGTTGAGTTCTTAGTCAGGTGGTTTAAATCTAAAATTTGAGACACATCATCAGTGGTGGACCTCGGGGTCGTAGGGTGTTTCGGCCATTACCACCATACACCCTCACCCGAGGGAGGCCCAGACGGGATGGATCATGTCCCGCTGTGTGTCCCTCTCCCAATTGGAGTCGTCCCTGTTGGAAGTTGGTTGGAGAACGGTAGGTCTAGTAGTCTTTAGTAGGAAAGTTTGAAAAGTAGGAAATGAAGGTTGGTTTACAAGAACGAGACGACGTAAATTTCAAACAAAAAAAGGGGGGGGGGGGGGGGGGGGGGTAATTTGAGGACATTATAAAGGTAAGTATTGAGAAGCTAAGGTAAGTGATGTTTCTAGGGTCTGTATTAGGAATGAGCTAAGTATCAAGGTAGCTATGAAGGTAAATGCGAGGTTTTGAGGTTTAAAGAAGTAGGTTCTGAGATAAGTACTAATTATACTCTTGTTTAGAATAAAAGGGTAAGTTCTGAAGTAAGTTTCATCGTACTGGTAAAAGTCGGTGAACAGCTGAAACTGCTTGGATGAGTTGCTAAGTCATGTTACATCCATGGCATAGCAACTCAAGCTAGGCTAGGGGATGGGAAGTTTAGGTCCCGGTGCATCCACGGCCTAGCCCCTAAGCCGGGCTAGGGGACGAACGGTTGGGGATGGGAAGGTGAAGGAGCTAAGGTCCCGTTGCATCCACGGCCTAGTCACCTAAGCTGGACTAGTGGATGGAGAATTTAGGGGTAAGAATGGAGAAAATCGTCAATTCAAGTTTTTAGGAGGTCAGATTGGACGTGTGTGGTGCGGCATGTGCTGCTGCGTGAGCGGGGCTAACCCCCATAGAAGACTGAGCCACGATTAAGGTCCTGCCGCTCCGGACCACCGCACCCTGCGTGCTGTTCCTAGAGTCGGAACCCAGGGGGGCCGCATACTTACCCCCTAACCTGCATGGACCATTTGTTAACACCGCAAGGTTACCCTGGTCCAGTCGATTAGGGCTGAAGAGTTGAAGTTCCTACCCACGTCGTGGGGGCAGGACATGTGGTTCTACTCTCACTAGCCCTGACCTCGGGGGAAAGGGAGGCAAGAGGTGCCATCTTCCCCCCGTCCCGGGATAAGCTGGAACCACCCCATTAATCTGTCCCCGTCTGGTAAGGGTGTATCTCCCAGGGCGGGCGGCCAGCACTCGCCCCGTTGGGGCGGCGCCCCACCAGCCACCCCAGGAGAAGGGGGACCAGGGCCAGCCACGTCGAAGCGCTGCCTCCCTGGAACCACCCAGACCCTTATGCTAAGTCAAAGGTACCCCCAGTAGGGAGAGTCGGTACTAGCACCGCCAGAGCGGTGCCTTCCCGGCCAACCCAAGGGTTAAAGGGGGCCTGGAATCAGGTCCCCCATGGCACCCCGACCGGCTGTGCTAACGAGAATCCTTCCCCAAGGAATGACCGGGACCGGCCGCGCCGAAGCGCCGCCATCCCAGGCAACCCAGGGGAAAAGGGGAAACCAGGTAAGCCATGCGAGCATAGACCCCCAGAATCCCCGGACTCCCGTGCTAAGTCAAAGGTGCCCCCAGCAGGGAGAGCCAGTACCAGCGCCGCCAGAGCTGCGCCTTCCCGGCCAACCCAAGGGTTAAGGGGGGCCTGTCCCCAGGTCCCCCAAGGTACCCCGACCGGCTATGTTGACAAGAATCCTCCCCAAAATGGAATGACCGGGATCAGCCACGCCGGAGCGCCGCCACCCCAGACAAACCAGGGGACAGGGGAACCAGGTAAGCCACGCCCCAAGCATGGCCTCCCGGAACCCCCAAGACTCCCGTGCTAATTTAAGGATACCCCCAGCAGGGAGAGCCAAGACCAGCCAAGACAGAGCGTTGCCTTCCCGACCAACCCAGGGGTTAAAGGGGGCCCGGAGCCAGCCGCGACAGAGCGCTGCCTCCCCAGGTCACCTAAGGCATCCCCAGCTAAACAGGAGTCCCTCCCAGGAACGACCAGGACCAGCCGCGACAGAGCGCTGCCTTCCCAGTCCCTCCAGGAGAAGGAAGGAACCAGGCCAGCCATGCAAGCAGTGCCTCCTGGAACCCCCAAGACTCCCATAACCCAGCTAAAAAAGAGTCCCCCCCAGGAATGACCAGGACCAGCCACGACAGAGCGCTGCCTTCCCAGTCATCCCAGGAGAAGGAAGGAACCAGGCCAGCCATGCAAGCATTGCCTCCTGGAACCCCCAAGACTCCCATTCTAACCCAAGAAGCAATTTCCTGTGCCCCATACAACGCACGACTCCAGGAAATGCTGTTAAGCTAAGGTAAGTAAAACTAAGTAAACTAAAGCTATTCCTAAGTGCCACTTCATGTGTCCCATACACCGCACGACCCCATGAAGTGTTGCTGAAAAAACCAATTCCTGTGTCCCATACACCGCACGACCTCAGGAAAGGCAAACCAAATTTACAATTTCCTGTGCCCCATACACCGCACGACTACAGGAAATGTTGCTGAAACCTCGAGCAGGGATCTTACCTTTGTGAGTTAACCGGCCGTCAAGATCCAACGAGCCATGGCTCAGCCTAGACCCTTTATACTCGAAACTTGTGTCAACGTTCGCGGTGTAGGGTGTTGCGAACATCTTAAAAAGCCCATACTTGGTTCGGTGTAGAATCGGGTTACATAATCAGGACCGTGACAGTCGGCCGATCGTTTTGATATATAATATGTGATAACACGATAATAATTGAACGAGTGATTCCAGATTTAAATTATATATATTTTACGCAATGCATTCCTGGTCCATTTCCCAAACCAGGAAGCAATTTGCATAACCTTGCATTGCATCCTGGTCCGTTGCGCCGCGACACAAATTGTTCATGTCGACCCTTAATATCCCCCGGTGATGTTTCCAGGCCTGTTCTACTCCCGGACTCGATTAAGAGTCTGATTGATCCTTGATTGGATCTGATTCTCCGAGGAGAGTCTATGCCTTCGACCAATAGGTCAGGGGTGGGTCCTGATGGGACCATTGCACACTTCTGATTGGTCGAGGGCGGAGTTGTTAAAAGCATACTATCGGACTCGATTGAGGGTCCGATTGATCCTAGATTGGGTCGGACTCTCGGAGGGGAGTCTATGCCTTCGGCCAATAGGTCAGGGGTGGGTCCCGGTGGGACCATTGCACACTTCTGATTGGTCGGGGGCGGAGTTGTAAAAAGTAATTTTATTTTTTGGTGTTTTTGCTTTATTGTTTTGGTAGTGCTTTAGTTCATGATTGGAGCCCGGTTTGGGCCCGGCTAGCTCCGGGGACTCCTGAACCCAACGCAAACGGCGAAGGGCGGACCCGAAGGGCCCCAGTCCAATGCCGGTCGGTCGGGGGTGGAGTCCAAACCCAGGAGCCATGCCAAGCCCAACCCTCTCAATCGATCCATCTCAGGAACCCAAGTCTGATTGGTTTGGCTCACGGTATGGCTGGTCCTAATCCGGACTCGTGTCACCATGGCCAATCCAAACAGGTGCCCATTGTTCAGGGTGTGGGGCTCCGTGATGGAATGACATCACAGTTCCCCAGTTGAGCCGTAACTGAACCATATCAAGGTTGGCTGGCATGTATGGTTGAACAATTCCAACCAAGGGGACTCGATCCCAAACTGAATGGGTGGGGGCGGAGCCTTTTCAGCCATATCAGTGTTAAACCTATGAGAAAACCACTTTTTAATGGTTGTATCAGTTCTAAGTGGATCTTTAGGGGGTTCCCGACCCCTCAGGTGACCCAGGCCGAAATCCGATTGCTTGTGGGCGGAGCTTATAAAAAAGGTTCTTTAACATAGCAAGACAAAGGCCTGCTGTTGTGAACCTTTTGGGTGTGTCTGGTCCTCCGAGGGACCGGCGTCAAACATGAACGGGACATTGGGTGGTAGTGGGCGGGGCTTATAAATCCAGATATCATCTTCACCATAGTCGGTCGTATCTGGTTTGTTCTGGTTACATCGGGTAACCAGGGGGGGGGGGGGGGGGGGGGGGTTTTTTGTTTTCCTTTTTTAATGCTCCAGATCCTATGTTAAACAATCTAGGGTGGGTGAAACCGTTGGTGCGGTATCCGGATGTTGGTCCGGGTTGGACCTATGTTATAGGTGGTTAGGTAACGGCCCTAAGCTACACCTGGACGGGGCTAACCGTTCGTTCCGTGTTTGAGGTGAAACGTTCCCTAGTGTATTAGGCCAATGGAAATGAGGTTGTGCATACAGGGAAATGTGACTACATTTACAACCTGTATTATGCCTGATTAGGCATAACCTCACCTCTCCTCCTCCCCAGCAAACTCCGGTGAAAAAGGAGTGGGGAGGGGGAGAGGCTGAAACCCGAATTCCCGTCGTGGGTTGGAATTGTGGTCTGGGTGGTGTGGGTGGGGTTGGGTCCGCCTATAGTTCCATGGTTGTGTCCAACTTTGTCCGAGTTTCTCCTTAGTTGGATTAGGGTTAGTTGGAGTGGCTCCTGATGTTCCAGATGAAATTTCATTTGGTGAGGGAGTGCGTCTGTTCGGTTAACCGGGAATGGTGTGTGTTCCAGATGGTTAGGTTTTTAGGTATTGGTTCTTATGGTTGGGGTAAGGGTTTGTTGTGGTAATGTTGGGTTTAGGGTTAGGTTGAGGGTAGGGTTGGAGTTTAGAGGTTTTCCAGCGAGGGGTTAGGGTCAGGTAAGCCGACAGAGTGGTTAGGGTTAGGCAATGAGAGAACCGAGTGGTAATCCAGGGGACCCTGGGGTTGAGTTTAGGCAAGAAGGGAGTTGGGTTTGGCAGGAGAATCGAATGGTTAGGGTTCGGGTAAGGTTAGAGAAGGAGAACAAAGGGTTAGGTTTAGGCAGAAAAATCGAGTGGTTGGGGTTAGGGTAAGGATTGGGGTTAGCGTTGGGTTGAGGTTTAAGGAGGAGACCAAGGAGTTAGGTTTAGGCAAGAAGGGAGTTGGGGTTTAGGTCGGACAATCGAATGGTTAGATGTTAGGGTTTGGGTCAGGGTGAGAGTTCGGGTTAGAGTTGGTTTAGGTTTTAGGGATAAGGTTAAAGAAGGGTTGGGGTTAGGGTTAGGGTGGGGTTAAAGTTTGGAATTAAATTAGAGAGAGAGAGAGAGAGAGACTCTTTTGGAGTGGATGGGGTTAGGCGAGGGGGCCTGGTGGTTAGGGTTGGCTGGAGGTTGGGGTTAGGGCCAGGGTAGGTTTAGGATTAGGGTAAGAGTTCGTGTAGGGTAGGATTAAAGTATTTAGAGTCACTTTAGAGAAAAAAGACCGAAGAACCGAGAGGTTAGGATCCGGTGAGAGGGCCTGGTGGTCAGGGTCCAGGTAGGGGGAACCAGAGGTTAGGGTTAGGGTTAGGTTAGGGTCAGGGTTAGGGTTCGGGTAAGGTGGAATTGAAGTCTAGGGAAAAAAGAACCAAGTGGGGTTGGGGTTAGGTGAGGGGGCTTAATGGTTGGGGCAGGGGGAAATGGAGGTTAGGTTTAGGGTTGGGGTTGGGGTTAGGTTGGGGTATGATTAGAATTTTATGGTTTATTATATATAGGGTTAGGGTTAGGGTTAGGGTTAGGGGTTAGGGTTAGGGTTAGGGTAGGCAGGGGGAACCAAGGTTAGGGTTAGGGTTAGGGTAAGGGTTAGGGTTAGGGTTAGGGTTAGGGTTAGGGTTAGGGTAGGGTCAGGGTTAGGGTTCGGGTGAGGTGGGATTAAAGTCTAGAGAAAAAGACTGAAGAACCAAGTGGGGTTGGGGTTAGGTGAGGGGGCTTAATGGTTAGGGTTAGGCAGGGTAGGGAGTTTAGGGTTAGGGTTAGGGTTAGGGTAAGAGTTAGGGTAGGGTAAAATCGGGTTAAGGCTAGGGTAGGGTTAGGGTTATGGTAAGGTAGGGTTAGGTTTAGGGTTAGGGTTAGGGTAGGGTCAGGGTTAGGGTTCGGGTGAGGTGGGATTAAAGTCTAGAGAAAAAGACTGAAGAACCAAGTGGGGTTGGGGTTAGGTGAGGGGGCTTAATGGTTAGGGTTAGGTAGGGTAGAGGGGTTAGGGTTAGGGTTAGGGTTAGGGTTAGGGTTAGGGTAAGGGGGGGTTTTTTAGGGTTAGGGTAAGGGTAAGGGTTAGGGTTAGAATTGGGTTAAAGTTAGGGAAGGGGATCAAGGGGTTGGGTTTAGGCAAGAAGGGAGTTGGGTTAAGCAGGAGAATCGAGTGGTTAGGGTTAGGGTTGGGGTTAGGGTTAGGGTTAGAATTGGGTTAAGATTAGGGAAGGGGATCAAGGGGTTGGGTTTAGGCAAGAAGGGAATTGGTTTAAGCAGGAGAATCGAGTGGTTAGGGTTAGGGTTGGGGTTAGGGTAAGGGCTAGGGTTAGGGTTAGAGTTGGGTTAAGGTTAGGGATAAGGTTAGAGAAGGAGATCAAGGGGTTATTTTTGGGCAATGAGGGAGTTGGGGTTAGGCAGGAGAATCGAGTGGTTAGGGTTAGGGTGGGGTTAGGATAAGGGGCAAAAACCCCTTATGCCGAACCCCGGCATAAGCTTAAGAGGCAATAAGTCCTGATAGGAAGGTGGCATAGACAAGATACACACATCCTCGGATTCAGCAGGACAGGGGCTATCCACTGACCTTTGAACCATGGGGGGTGGAGCCACGGGGGCGGAGCTACGACCGGAAACAACTTTGTTTTGCTTATATCTCAGGAACGGAAGGTCGTAGAGACTCGGGGACAAGTCGAGCGTGTTCACAAGGGTCGTATTATGTCTGACGGAAGTCATCTCCGAGTCTCTACGACCTTTCGTTCCCGAGATAATCGGCAAAAACCGTTTCGCCATTGAAATGAGTGGAACTGGATTTTCTCGAAAAGTTCCTAAGTCCCACAGCCAAAAAGGACTCTGTGGAATGTTGTTAGGAGCACGTTTCAGGCCATTTGGAGTCAATTGGTACCAATTTTGGACGCATGATTTTTGACAAAATACTTGGTAAATTTCCTAAAATTTTTACCAAGTCCCACACCCAAAACGGACCCTGGGGAAAGTTGTTAGGAGCACGTTTCAGGCCATTTGGAGTCAATTGGTACCTATTTTGGACGCATGATTTTTGACAAAATACTTGGTAAATTTCCCAAATTTTTTACCAAGTCCCACAGTGAAAAACCCTAGTTCCAGGTAAGTATTACGTACACAAGGGTTAGGGTTAGGGTTAGGGTAGGGTTAGGGTTAGGGTTAGGGTTAGGGTTAGAGGGTTAGGGTTATAGGGTTATAGGGTTATAGGGTTAGGGTTAGGGTTAGGGTTGGGTTAGGGTTAGGGTTAGGGTTAGGATATAGGGCGAAAACCCATAAAGTTACCCCCGTAACTTTACTTCAGGGTTAGGGTTAGGGTTAGGGTTAGGGTTAGGGGTTAGGGTTAGGGTTAGGGTTAGGGTTAGGGTTAGGGGTTAGGGTTAGGGTTAGGGTTAGGGTTAGGGTTAGGGTTAGGGTTAGGGTTAGGGGGTTAGGGTTAGGGTTAGGGTTAGGGTTAGGGTTAGGGTTAGGATAAGGGGCAAAAACCCCTTATGCCGAACCCCGGCATAAGCTTAAGAGGCAATAAGTCCTGATAGGAAGGTGGCATAGACAAGATACACACATCCTCGGATTCAGCAGGACAGGGGCTATCCACTGACCTTTGAACCATGGGGGGTGGAGCCACGGGGGCGGAGCTACGACCGGAAACAACTTTGTTTTGCTTATATCTCAGGAACGGAAGGTCGTAGAGACTCGGGGACAAGTCGAGCGTGTTCACAAGGGTCGTATTATGTCTGACGGAAGTCATCTCCGAGTCTCTACGACCTTTCGTTCCCGAGATAATCGGCAAAAACCGTTTCGCCATTGAAATGAGTGGAACTGGATTTTCTCGAAAAGTTCCTAAGTCCCACAGCCAAAAAGGACTCTGTGGAATGTTGTTAGGAGCACGTTTCAGGCCATTTGGAGTCAATTGGTACCAATTTTGGACGCATGATTTTTGACAAAATACTTGGTAAATTTCCTAAAATTTTTACCAAGTCCCACACCCAAAACGGACCCTGGGGAAAGTTGTTAGGAGCACGTTTCAGGCCATTTGGAGTCAATTGGTACCTATTTTGGACGCATGATTTTTGACAAAATACTTGGTAAATTTCCCAAATTTTTTACCAAGTCCCACAGTGAAAAACCCTAGTTCCAGGTAAGTATTACGTACACAAGGGTTAGGGTTAGGGTTAGGGTAGGGTTAGGGTTAGGGTTAGGGTTAGGGTTAGAGGGTTAGGGTTATAGGGTTATAGGGTTATAGGGTTAGGGTTAGGGTTAGGGTTGGGTTAGGGTTAGGGTTAGGGTTAGGATATAGGGCGAAAACCCATAAAGTTACCCCCGTAACTTTACTTCAGGGTTAGGGTTAGGGTTAGGGTTAGGGTTAGGGGTTAGGGTTAGGGTTAGGGTTAGGGTTAGGGTTAGGGTTAGGGGTTAGGATAAGGGGCAAAAACCCCTTATGCCGAACCCCGGCATAAGCTTAAGAGGCAATAAGTCCTGATAGGAAGGTGGCATAGACAAGATACACACATCCTCGGATTCAGCAGGACAGGGGCTATCCACTGACCTTTGAACCATGGGGGGTGGAGCCACGGGGGCGGAGCTACGACCGGAAACAACTTTGTTTTGCTTATATCTCAGGAACGGAAGGTCGTAGAGACTCGGGGACAAGTCGAGCGTGTTCACAAGGGTCGTATTATGTCTGACGGAAGTCATCTCCGAGTCTCTACGACCTTTCGTTCCCGAGATAATCGGCAAAAACCGTTTCGCCATTGAAATGAGTGGAACTGGATTTTCTCGAAAAGTTCCTAAGTCCCACAGCCAAAAAGGACTCTGTGGAATGTTGTTAGGAGCACGTTTCAGGCCATTTGGAGTCAATTGGTACCAATTTTGGACGCATGATTTTTGACAAAATACTTGGTAAATTTCCTAAAATTTTTACCAAGTCCCACACCCAAAACGGACCCTGGGGAAAGTTGTTAGGAGCACGTTTCAGGCCATTTGGAGTCAATTGGTACCTATTTTGGACGCATGATTTTTGACAAAATACTTGGTAAATTTCCCAAATTTTTTACCAAGTCCCACAGTGAAAAACCCTAGTTCCAGGTAAGTATTACGTACACAAGGGTTAGGGTTAGGGTTAGGGTAGGGTTAGGGTTAGGGTTAGGGTTAGGGTTAGAGGGTTAGGGTTATAGGGTTATAGGGTTATAGGGTTAGGGTTAGGGTTAGGGTTGGGTTAGGGTTAGGGTTAGGGTTAGGATATAGGGCGAAAACCCATAAAGTTACCCCCGTAACTTTACTTCAGGGTTAGGGTTAGGGTTAGGGTTAGGGTTAGGGGTTAGGGTTAGGGTTAGGGTTAGGGTTAGGGGTTAGGGGTTAGGGTTAGGGTTAGGGTTAGGGTTAGGGTTAGGGTTAGGGTTAGGGGGTTAGGGTTAGGGTTAGGGTTAGGGTTAGGGTTAGGGTTAGGATAAGGGGCAAAAACCCCTTATGCCGAACCCCGGCATAAGCTTAAGAGGCAATAAGTCCTGATAGGAAGGTGGCATAGACAAGATACACACATCCTCGGATTCAGCAGGACAGGGGCTATCCACTGACCTTTGAACCATGGGGGGTGGAGCCACGGGGGCGGAGCTACGACCGGAAACAACTTTGTTTTGCTTATATCTCAGGAACGGAAGGTCGTAGAGACTCGGGGACAAGTCGAGCGTGTTCACAAGGGTCGTATTATGTCTGACGGAAGTCATCTCCGAGTCTCTACGACCTTTCGTTCCCGAGATAATCGGCAAAAACCGTTTCGCCATTGAAATGAGTGGAACTGGATTTTCTCGAAAAGTTCCTAAGTCCCACAGCCAAAAAGGACTCTGTGGAATGTTGTTAGGAGCACGTTTCAGGCCATTTGGAGT